>NC_061854.1:13510812-13513312 GCF_019202785.1 Penaeus chinensis
ACATCGCAACCCTTGTGAATTCCTAGTACAATCTGTATAAAGGAAGGTCACCTGCGAGCGACAGACAGACAGCCTACAGCACGCTGACCGGACCAGACCTCTATCTGTCAGTTGTACTATACTCTCTCTCAAGAATAAACCGCTACAAGTTATCGTGAAGTCTGTTACACCTGACCACTACCCAGGATTTCTGCATCGTGCCAGACGCGACTTGTTATTCGGCCTCGTTACACACACACATACATACATACATATATATACACACACACATTTATATGTATATATATATATATATATATATATATATATATATATATATATATATATATTGGCTGTGTTCAACAGAGAATTCTTTGTGGGTTTCACGGTGGATTTAGTACTGTACATACTGCACAAATGTATGTGTGTTTGTGTGCTTGTTTAGCTACCAAATCCGCAATATAACACTGACAAAGAGTTATCTGTTGCACACAGCCAAGATATTGTCAAACTCACAGATTCATTCAGACACTTAGGTACTGAAGGCAAATCCATCTGGATAGTGTATACTGTACATCATTAAAACAATAGTGAGGGGGCGCCCGGGATTGAACCAGGGACCTCTCGATCTGCAGTCGAATGCTCTACCACTGAGCTACACCCCCAATGTAACGATATCTGTTAGATTATATTTAAGTCTCTAACACACGCACATGCACACACACACACACACACACACACACACACACACACACAGAGACACACACACACGTGTGGAATTCATGTTGAACAAATTGCAAATAGAACAATGAAAGGAAGTACATATATAAATACTTGCACACACACACGCACATGCAGACATAAACACACGCACACACACACACATGTTTTGATTCCCACACTCTCCTTTTATGGGTCCCTTGCCAGTGGGTACTAGAATATATTATCCGGATAATCAAATGTACATTGGTGTTATTACCATGAGAAGGAAAATCGCACCTCCTGGCATGAACTACCAAGTATAGGTTTGGGAGTTCTTCAGTGCCGGTCCAAGAATCTCACGGAATATCGGCTCATCACCAGCAATTCCTTCCAGAGATCCTGCACTGGAGCATCCCTGTCAAACAGTAATTACCCTAATGATGTGAATGCCGCAAAATGCTCTAACATTGTTGTATTCTAACATCAGATTCGTCAAGCTGTTTCGAAGACGCAAGCAACTTCAACCTCATGCAACACAGTACTGGTCCTCCGGGTATGAGACCGGAGGGCCAGTACTAAACCAACCAACCACTAAAAGGAGTGTGCAACTAGGATCTAACTAGCTCCATACACATGATCTATCTACTCATAAGTAATGATAGCGAGGTTTCACACACACTCCCAGTGGGCACTCGGTGGAAATTGATTTAGAAATTCGAAACCGAAGTCAGATATACTGAGGAATATATATGAATGATGGAATATATATTGATTTATACGTACACACACAAACACACGCACACACACACAGATATATATATGTGTGTATGAATGTATGAATAAATGCTAAATACAACTTGCCCATTCCATTAGGTGTGTGGGGGTGTAGCTCAGTGGTAGAGCATTCGACTGCAGATCGAGAGGTCCCCGGTTCAATCCCGGGCGCCCCCTCTAACGCGAATTTAATTGTGTTCAATTAGAATCGGCCAGTGTGTCTAAGTGACTGAATGATTCTGTGAAGACATTTTGTTTTATTAAGAATTTGGTAACAGGAGATATAATGCTTGAATAGATGTATGTAATATGTATGTATGCACACACACATGCATATGTATATATATATATACACACATGAGATCGGGCTCCAGCCAGCAGTAGGAGCGCAGGCATTTTTACGACTGCCGCGACGAGGGAATTAAACACGGGACCACGAGAGTCAAAGTCCAGTGCTCTAACCATATATATATACATATATATACACATATATGTGTATATGTATGTATAGTAGAAAAAAAACACAATGCGAAAACTAGATTTCTTGAAATTGAGACTACAGTTTCGAAATCCACCTGGATTCCATCCTCAGGACAGACGAACGGAAGCAAAGGGAGGTCAGGTCAGGTCGGAGGATCGGGCGGACTATGCGCAGGGTGGGTAACATAAGGGAGAAGGCGGAGGATGTGGGAAGCGAGGAGACTGTCGGCAGGAGAAAAGCCGCTGTTCCAGCTGAAATTAGGCAGCAGCTCAATAACTCTGTATCCTTTCTCTAGCAATTTATTCGCTTATATTTTCTCGTGCTTTTGTTCCTATTTTCTTTCCTTCTTATTTATCATCTCTTCTTTCCTCTTTTCGTCTTTTGGCTCTGTTTCACTCCGCCCCCACCCTCTCTCACTCTCTCTCTGTTCCTTCTTCCTTCCCTCCCTCTTTCCTCCCCTCCCTCCCCCTTTCCATCCTTCCCTCCCTCACCCTTTCCTTCCCTCCCTCCCTCCTTCCTTCCCTCCCTTTCTCTCTCCCTCCCTACTTCCTTCCCTCCCTCCCT
>NC_061854.1:13518312-13523312 GCF_019202785.1 Penaeus chinensis
CCTTTGTGAATTCCTAGTTCAATCTGCATAAAGGAGGGTCGCCTGCGAGCGACAGACAAACGCTGACCGGACCAGACATCTGTCAGTTGTACTATACTCTCTCTCAAGAATAAACCGCTACAAGTTATCGAGGAGTCTGTTACACCTAACCACTACCCAAGATTTCTGCATCGTGCCAGACGCGACTCGTCTGCACTCTACCGTTATTCGGCCTCGTTACACACATACATGCTTATATATATATATATACATACATATATATACATACATATAGATATATAATGGCTATGTTCAACAGAGAATTCTTTGCGAGTTTCACTGTGGATTTGGTACTGTACATGGTACTGTGCATACTGCACAAATGTATGTGTGTGTTTGTGTACTTGTTTAGCTCCCAAATCCGCAATGAAACCCACACAAAGAGTTGTCTGTTGTACACAGCCAAGATATTGTCAAACTCACAGATTCATACTGACACTTAGGTACTGAAGGCAAATCCTTCTGGCTAGTGTATACTGTACATCATTAAAAACAAAAGTGAGGGGGCGCCCGGGATTGAACCGGGGACCTCTCGATCTGCAGTCGAATGCTCTACCACTGAGCTACACCCCCATGTAAAGATATCTATTAGATTATATTAACGTCTCTAACACACACACACACACACACGTTTTGATTCCCACACTCCACTTTTATGGGTCCCTTGCCAGTGGGTACTAGAATATCGATTCATACATATCCACTCTGTCTGATCTGGATAATCAAACGTACATTTGGTGTTGTTACCATGAGAAGGAAAATCGCACCTCCTGGCGTGAAGTACCAAGGATAGGTTTGGGATTTCTTCGGTGCCGGTCCAAGAATCTCAGGGAAAATCGGCTCACCACCAGCAATTCCTTCCAGAGATCCTGCACTGGAGCCAGTACTAAACCAACCATGCTACGCGACCCACTAAAAGGAGTGTGCAACTAGGATCTAACTAGCTCCATACACATTATCTATCTACTCTTACATGAGTAATGGTATCGAGGTTTCACACACACTCCCAGTGGGCACTCGGTGGAAATTGATTTAGAAATTCGAAACCGAAGTCAGATATACTGAGGTATATATATGAAAGATGGAATATATATATTAATTTATACGTACACACACAAACACACACATACACACACACAGAGATATATATATATGTATGTATGAATAAATGCTAAATACAACTTGCCCATTCCATAAGGAGTGTGGGGGTGTAGCTCAGTGGTAGAGCATTCGACTGCAGATCGAGAGGTCCCCGGTTCAATCCCGGGCGCCCCCTCTAACGCGAATTTAATTGTGTTCAATTAAAATCGGCCAGTGTGTCTAAGTGCCTGAATGATTTTGTGAAGACATTTTGTTTTATTAAGAATTTGGTAACAAGAGATATAATGCTTGAATAGATGTATGTAATATGTATGTATGCACACACACATGCATATGTATATATATACATATTTCCCCTACGACACGTGCGTTTCCCTTCTGAAGGCGATATGTCGTCTTCTCGCCGTGAGATCGGGCTCAAGCCAGCAGTAGGATCGCAGGCATTTTTACGACTGCCGCGACGGGGAATTAAACACGGGACCACGAGGGTAGAAGCCCAGTGCTCTAACCATATATATATACATATATATACATATATGTGTGTGTGTATGTATGTACGTATGTATGTTTAGTAGAAAAAAACACAATGCGAAAACTTGATTTCTTGAAATTTAAACTACAGTTTCGAAATCCACCTGGATTCCATCCTTAGGAATCGAAAGGAGGTCAGGTCAGGTCGGAGGATCGAACGGACTATGCGCAGGGCGGCCGGCATAAGGGAGAAGGCGGAGGAAGTGGGAAGTGAGTAGACTGTCGGCAGGAGAAAAGCCGCTGTTCAAGGTGAAATTAGGCAGCAGCTTATTACACACACACACATACATACATACATATATATATATATATATATATATATATATATATATATATATATATATATATACACACATTTATATATATATACTGGCTGTGTTCAACAGAGAATTCTTTGTGAGTTTCACTGTGGATTTGGTACTGTATATGCACAAATGTGTGTTTGTGTGCTTGTTTAGCTACCAAAACCGCAATGAAACAATGACAAAGAGTTCTCTGTTGCACACAGCCAAGATATTGTCAAACTCACAGATTCATTCAGACACTTAGGTACTGAAGGCTAATCCACCTGGATAGTGTATACTGTACATCATTAAAAACATTCGATCTGCAGTCGAATGCTCTACCACTGACCTACACCCCCCATGTAAAGATATCTATTAGATTATATTAACGTCTCTAGGACACACACACACATACGCACATGCACACACACACACACACACACACACACACACACGTGTGGAATTCATGTTGAACAAATTGCAAGCTATAACAATGAAGGGAAGTACATATATACATATATATACTTGCACACACACACACACACACACATATGTTTTGATTCCCACACTCCCCTTTTATGGGTCCCTTGTCAGTGGGTACTAGAATATCTTATCTGGATAATCAAACGTACATTTGGTGTTATTACCATGAGAAGGAAAATCGCACCTCCTGGCGTGAAGTACCAAGTATAGGTTTGGGATTTCTTCAGTGCCGGTCCAAGAATCTCAGGGAAAATCGGCTCATCACCAGCAATTCCTTCCAGAGATCCTGCACTGGAGCATCCCTGTAAAACAGTAATTTCCCTAATGATGTGAATGCTGCAAAATGCTCTAACATTTATGTATTCTAACATCAGATTCGTCAAGCTGGCCCTCCGGGTATGAGACCGGAGTGCCAGTACTAAACTATCCATGCTACGCGACCCACTAAAAGGAGTGTGCAACTAGGATCCAACTAGCTCCATACACATTTTCTATCTACTCATACATGAGTAATGATAGGTTTCACACACACTCCCAGTGGGCACTCGGTGGAAATTGATTTAGAAATTCGAAACCGAAGTCAGATATACTGAGGTGTATATATATGAAAGATGGAATATATATATATATATATATATATATATATATATATATTAATCTATACGTACACACACACACACACACACATATATATGTATGAATGTATGAATAAATGCTAAATACAACTTGCTCATTCCAGTAGGTGTGTGGGGGTGTAGCTCAGTGGTAGAGCATTCGACTGCAGATCGAGAGGTCCCCGGTTCAATCCCGGGCGCCCCCTCTAACGCGATTTTGATTGTGTCTAAGTGCCTGAATGATGCTGTGAAGACAATTTGTTTTATTAAGAATTTGGTAACAAGAGATATAATGCTTGAATAGATGTATGTAATATGTATGTATGCACACACACACATGCATATGTATATATATATATATATATATATATACACGTATTTCCCCTACGACACCTGCGTTTCCCTTCTGAAGGCGATATGTCGTCTTCTCGCCGTGAGATCGGGCTTAAGCCAGCAGTAGGATCGCAGGCATTTTTACGACTGCCGCGACGGGGAATTAAACTCGGGACCACGAGGGTCAAAGTCCAGTGCTCTAACCATATATATACATATATATAGATACATATGTGTGTGTGTATGTATGTTTGTATGGTAGAAAAACCCGCACTGCGAAAACTAGATTTCTTGAAATTGAGACTACAGTTTCGAAATCAACCTGGATTCCATCCTCAGGCCTGAAGAGGAAAGGGAGAGGAGTATAAAGGAGAGGCAACGCCAAAATACTGGTGAGAACAGACGAACGGAAGCGAAGGGAGGTCAGGTCATGTTGGAGGATCGGGCGGACTATGCGCAGGGTGGCCTACATAAGAGAGAAGACAGAAGATGTGGGAAGCGAGGAGACTGTGGGCAGGAGAAAAGCTGCTGTTCAAGGTGAAATTAGGCAGCAGCTTATATTTTCTCGTGCTTTTGTTCCTATTTTCTTTCTTATTTATAATCTCTTCTTTCCTCTTTTCGTCTTTTGTCTCTGTTTCACCCCCCCCCCCCAATCCCCGTCTCTCTCTTTCTCTCTCTCTCTCTCTCACTCTCTCTATCTGTTCCTTCTTCCTTCCCTCCCTCCCTCCCCCTTTCCTTCCCTCCCTCTCCTCCCTCCCTACTTCCCTCCCTCTCTTTATCTCTCTCTCCACACCCATCTGCTCCCTTGGCACGCAGCATCACCAGCAACGAGAGGGTGAGTCTAGGGCATCATCTCGCACTCCGTTAAACATCCTATGGAGGAATATAGTTTTATTTCATGCGGAGCGACATCCCCTCCTCCCCTACTGCTCCTTCTTCCTTCTCCCCCTCTTCCTTCTCCCTCTCTCCCGCTCCTCTTCTTCCACCTCCTTCTGCTGGTTTTCCTCTTCCTCCTCTCCCTCCTTCCTCTCTCCTCTCTTCCTTCTCCCCTTCTCCAGGCCTCTCTCTTCTCCCTCTCTCCCCTCTTCCTTCTCCCCCTCTCCCCTTATTCCCTTGCCCCCACTCTCCACCCCCCACCCACACTTGTCGCTTGTATAGCAAGATATGAAAGAGGAAATTGTAAATCTTTCCACACTTCTATACAGAGGAAGTGGTGGTGGTGGTGGAGGAGGTGGAGGAGGAGGTGGAGGAAAAGGAGGAGGAGAAGGTCACTTTGTCATCATAATGGAACACGAAAGAGATCACGAGAACAAGTCAATAGATCGCTCGGCCACCGAAAAAGAATCGTCCTCGATTCTGGGGTAGACGATGCAGGTGGATGACAGGAGACAGGTGACAGAGGCAAGTGACACAGGGAGTCTCGTATCTTGAAGATGACCAGGAGGGAAGGTCGCACAGATTAACTTCTAAGGTTGGCGGCCTAGGGAACTTGTTCGCACAGGTCACTGTTCCGAAGCGCAGGTGGTCTTGACGGGAGCAGCAGTGGTGATCAGTCACGGGGCTCGTCAATCGTTCCACAGGATCGCTTGAAGACACAGTTAACTTGTCAAACGCC
>NC_061854.1:13528312-13538312 GCF_019202785.1 Penaeus chinensis
CTTGGGTGTTGCACATAACCCTTATAGCTAAAGGACTCTCTTGGGACCTCTCGTAGCATACCCCTTCCCTTACTCTACTATTGCCATACATATAACACTATTAGCTTATAAATATATATCTAATACAGTAACACTAATCTCTACATACCAAACCTTTGGTCAACACGACAGCGGATGCGACGTTCGCGGGCCTTCCGCCTAGTGACGTCGCCCCGTTTACACGATCACTTCCTTTCCTCCACAATTCCTAGTACATCGCAACCCTTGTGAATTCCTAGTATAATCTGTATAAAGGAAGGTCGCCTGCGAGCGACAGACAGACAGCCTACAGCACGCTGACCGGACCAGACCTCTATCTGTCAGTTGTACTATACTCTCTCTAAAGAATAAACCGCTACAAGTATCGAGAAGTCTGTTACACCTGACCACTCCCAAGGATTTCTGCATCGTGCCAGACGCGACTTGTTATTCGGCCTCGTTACACACACATACACACACACATACATACATACATATATATATACACACACACATTTATATGTATATATATATATATATATATATATTGGCTGTGTTCAACAGAGAATTCTTTTTGGGTTTCACTGTGGATTTGGTACAGTACATGGCACTGTACATACTGCACAAATGTATGTGTGTGTGTTTGTGTGCTTGTTTTGCTACCAAATCCGCAATGAAACACTGACAAAGAGTTCTCTGTTGTACACAGCCAAGATATTGTCAAACTCACAGATTCATTAAGACACTTAGGTACTGAAGGCAAATCCATCTGGATAGTGTATACTGTACATCATTAAAACAATAGTGAGGGGGCGCCCGGGATTGAACCAGGGACCTCTCGATCTGCAGTCGAATGCTCTACCACTGAGCTACACCCCCCATGTAAAGATATCTGTTAGATTATATTAACGTCTCTAAGACACACACACACACACACACACACACACACACACACACACACACACACACACACACGAACATGCACACACACACACACATACACACACACACACGTGTGGAATTTATGTTGAACAAATTGCAAGTAGAACAATGAAGGGAAGTACATATATATATACTTGCACACACACACGCACATGCAGACATACACACACGCACGTGCACACACACACACACGTTTTGATTCCCACACTCAACTTTTATGGGTCCCTTGCCAGTGGATACTAGAATATATTATCCGGATAATCAAACGTACATTGGTGTTATTACCATGAGAAGGAAAATCGCACCTCCTGGCGTGAAGTACCAAGTATAGGTTTGGGATTTCTTCAGTGCCGGTCCAAGAATCTCAGGGAATATCGGCTCATCACCAGCAATTCCTTCCAGAGATCCTGCACTGGAGCATCCCTGTCAAACAGTAATTACTGTAAATGCCGCAAAATGCTCAAACATTGTTGTATTTTAACATCAGATTCGTCAAGCTGTTTCGAAGAGGCAAGCAACTTCAACCTCATGCAACACAGTACTGGCCCTCCGGGTATGAGACCGGAGGGCCAGTACTAAACCAACCATGCTACGCGACCCCCTAAAAGGAGTGTGCAACTAGGATCTAACTAGCTCCATACACATTATCTATCTACTCATAAGTAATGATAGCGAGGTTTCATACACACTCCTAGTGGGCACTCGGTGGAAATTGATTTAGAAATCCGAAACCGAAGTCAGATATACTGAAGTATATATATGAAAGATGGAATATACATATTAATTTATACGTACAAACACAAACACACACACAGATATATATATATATATATATATATTTATGTATGACTGTATGAAAAAATGATAAGTACAACTTGCTCATTCCGTTCAGTGTGTGGGGGTGTAGCTCAGTGGTAGAGCATTCAACTGCAGATCGAGAGGTCACCAGTTCAATCCCAGGCGCCACCTCTAACGGAATTTTAATTGTGTTTAATTAAAATCGGCCAGTGCCGCGACGAGGAATTAAACACGGGACCACGAGGGTCAAAGTCCAGTGCTCTAACCATATATATATACATATATATAGATACATATGTGTGTGTGTATGTATGTATGTATGGTAGAAAAACCCGCAATGCAAAAACTAGATTTCTTGAAATTGAGACTACAGTTTCGAAATCCACCTGGATTCCATACTCAGGTCTGAAGAGGAAAGGGAGAGGAGGGGTATAAATGAGAGAGAGGAGAGGCAACGCGAATGCCGCTCGAAAATGGAACGCCACAGGGTGGGGTTCTCAGTCCAGCCCTATTTAACACTTTAATGTCCTGCATCCTCAACATAAACTTCCCAGTGGGGTGCAAGATCATCTCGTATGCAGACGATCTCGCTATCACCTCCCCTGGACCACGCAGCCAGAATAAAGCCCAGCGTTGTCTGGACCTCGTGTCCGAGGAGTGTTATAGGACAGGACTAAAGATCTCTGCAGCCAAATCCAAAGCCATGGCTCTGAGACAGAGAATTCGAGGCACAAGACTGAAAATCCAGGGAGTGGAATTGGAATGGGTCCAGGACTACCTATACCTTAGGGTAAGGATAGACCGGACCCTCTCCTTCCAGGAGGTCCAGTACCTGGTTGACCGAACCAAAGCAAGACTGTCTGTCATGAGAGCAAAGACTGGGAGACGCATAGGGGCCAGACACAAAGTACTAAGATCATTCTATGTACATGCTGTCCGGCCCGTTGTGGACTATGCCTCAGTCGCTCTAATTGCTGCCAAGAAAAAGCACACAGACAAATTAGAGACAGTCCAAAATGAAGCTGCCAGAGGTGGACGAAGGTCCTCCACCTCTTGATGGAGGGAAACCTTCTCCCCCTGGACTCACGAATCGATCTAATGGCAACACAATTCCTGTCAAAGGTCATCCAGGCTCCCAGGAACACAAGCCTAAGACAAAAATTAGTCAAAAGCCTCGAACAAGACAACGAGCTCTTTGCAAACAACTCCTGGCTGTCTCACACAGCCAGGGTGTTGATACGCCATCAGCTCAAGGAACAGCTTCTTGCTAAGGGCATGGACTCCCCATACCCCGACTTTGCCGAAGCCCCGCCGTGGGCACTGAGCTTGATAGAGTTCAACATAATGAGCCTGTCAATGAAAAAGAGCCTATACCCCACGCCTAGCCTAAAGGCAGAAGCTCAGAGGGTTATTGCTGTTATCACTCCATCGGGTAGTAGAGCATACTACACGGATGGATCGGTCGATCCCTTGAGCCACACTGCAGGCGCCGCCTTGGCAGCAAGGGATGTCATGCAATCCATGAGGGTAACAGACAACGCCTCCTCGCTACAGGCAGAGGCAGTTGCAATCATGGGAGCCCTAGCCCACGCGTCCCTAAGGGAAGGACACGTGGTCATACACACAGACTCCAGGGTAGCCATTGATTGTCTTCAGCACAGCTTACCCACAGACAACATCTACCTACTGACCATGATTCTCACAATGGCACAGAGAATTCTTGCTCAGGGTAGAAGAATTATCATCAACTGGGTCCCAAGCTACATCGGCATCAGAGGGAACGAGCTTGCTGACAGACTAGCCGTCGCTGGCAGGGGTATGCCCCCAAATCCCATGACGATAAAACCGAGCCGAAAATTACTTAAGGAGAAGAGTGCCTTGGTCGGTCGTACCTTCCTACGGCAGCTCCACAGAGAGGAAACGTGGACCTCCCCCTCGGCAAGCTGGAACTCAGACGCCACAGGATATGAACCACTGGCACTCTCTGAAGTGATCAACAAAGGTACCGAAGTTATTCTTCACAGAATGCGCCTAGGTTACCACTGTGCATGGCAGATTATCACAACAATCGAACGCGAAGAAAGGTACTGCATGCACTGTGGCGAGCCAAACGCCACACTAGTCCACTACTTAGAAAATTGTGACCATACACAATTTCTGAGACAGGGACCGCCCACAACAGCCGCCGTGCTGGTAAAGAGGCTTTGCGATATGCTTACACCATGGCGGCAGGCCCGCCGCCACGGTAAGCACCGAGTGTCAGACAAATAAATGAGACAGCCGTAAAAAGCTGACACAGGCCGGGCCATATTTAGAAGGCCCGGGCGAAGCTAGAACTTCGCAAATCATAAAGAAGAAGAAGAAGGTAGCGCGGAAATACTGGTGAGGACAGACGAGAGAGAGAGAGATAGAGAGAGAGAAAGAGAGAGAGAGAGAAAGTGAGTGAGAGAGAGAGAGAGAGAGAGAGAGAGAGAGAGAGAGAGAGAGAGAGAGAGAGAGAGAGAGAGAGAGAGAGAGAGAAAGAGAGAGAGGTGGGGTGAGGGAGAAAGAGAGAGAAAGACAGGAGAGAGCGAGAAAGAGAAAGGAGTGAGAGAGAGGGAGTAGGGATGAAAAGGAAAAGAGCATTGAGAAAAAAAAGGATACACACGCACACAACCTCATTACCCAATGCCATATCCCTGGCCCGCCTTCCTCGTCGCGACAGAAGCACAATCTCCTCGTTGTGCGGTAGTCGCTGCCACCTTTGCTGAGACATCTTCGACGCTCAGCGCGTTGTTCTTACTCGAAGGGTTATCTGTCAGGCACCCTAGGAGATCAAGAGACAGGAGCAGCTGTAATGTCTGCAACCTGTTCTAAAGCGGAGAAGCGACCAGAGATGGCTCCCGTCCTGCAGGAGGAGCGAGTGACGCTGGATATCGTGAAAAAAAAAAACGAAAGGTCATTACTTGTACCTTCCCGGCAGCGCACAGAAGTAGCTTTCTCTTCATCTTAGATACGGGGAGCAACAAGTCCATCATTCAAAAGGCTTTCGTGCCTCGGGACCAGATCCTGCCATGCGAGAGAAAAGGAGTTCGCTATCTATGCCACTAGGTGCCAATCGTCGGCGAAGCGTTTTTGATAGTGACCCTGGGACACAGCCAGGCATCCCTGGAAGTTAACTAGAAATTCCTTGTAGCCTGATCTTTTAGCAATGGATTTCTTGACCGATTTTCAAGCCAAATTCAGTATTGATTCGCAACTGGAGATCACGCTGAACCGTACGCCGCGGGGGCCGCAGGAGAGATATCCGAAACCCTGGCTGACGTTGCCTCTCAGGTTCCCCGAGGGCAAAGTCTTCCCCAAGACGTTCTTGGTAGACACAGGCGGCTACACCATGATAACCCTAAATAGAGCGCAGTCGAAAGGCTTGAAGCTCAAGAAGGCGTTCAAATTCCACGACCACGAATTTCTGGACGTGAAGGACACGCTCACTGTGTTTCTCGACGACTCTGCTCGGCCCCTCAAGGGTACGGTGACCTGCGCGAGGGCCATGTACTCTCTGGGGGACGCGTCCTTGAAGAGAACCGTCATTGACCTCGAGGACTGGACCATAACCTTCAGGAGTGGCAAAGGCGACGTGAAGCTGCCACTGCTGAAGAAGTGATCTGCCGTGACAAGGTTTTCCGATCCAGCCGAGTCTCAGCGAGGTCGGCGATCCTCGAGAAGCTGAAAAAAGGAATGTGCAAGTGGCTTGGTGCATTCATTCATTTTTTAAAAATTCTGTTATCATATGATCCAATAATATGTAACCTCGTCGTCGTTTAGATGGTACTTTGTACATTAGTGTCTTTAGTTATAATAAATTTATGCTGGCTGAACTCATCTTTCACTGTCATTTGTTATTGATTATCAAAATGTATCCAAAACGTGAATTAGAAAATAAAGTGAAGTAATAAAAAGATATAATAATAATGATAATGATAATGATAATGATAATAATAGTAATAATAATAATAATAATAGTAATAATGATGATAATAATAATAGTAATAATAGTAATCGTAGTAATGATAATGATAATAAATAATCATGATATTAACAATAATACAGATATGATAAGATTGAAGATACTACTACTGCTACTACTAATAATAATAACAATGATAATAATGTTAATAGTTATGACAATAATAATAATAGTAATTTAGATAAAAACAGTAATAACAAATCACGGTGGTAATATTATTAGTAATGATAATGATGATGATGATACTGTCAATAATAACAGTAATAATAATAATGATGATAATGATGACAGTAACAGCAGCAGCAACAACAACAGTAACAACAACAATAATAATAATAATAATAATAATAATAATAATAATAATAATAATAATAATAATTTTCCGCCGCGATGGGGAATCGAACTCGGACCATGAGAGGTGGAATCAAGCCACTGGACCATCGCGGCAATCATGATAATAATACAGCCTATAAGCTTAAGTGATTATGGCATATCCCTGAAACAACCCTGGATTCAGACAAGGTGATTTTCAATTATTCCAGTACACACCTCTCCGTTGAGAGAGGTCTTAAGTTTTCATTTTACGCTGATCGCCTCAACTTAGTACATTTTACGACTTTTGAGATATTTTATCACGACCTGAAGAATGAAACACTATGATTCACAGTGCACAGGTTCTAATTATGTTGCTACCCACATCAAATATTTGGTTTTTAACTCTTTTCATTCTCATAATGCTATCTCAGTTAACAAATTATCCAAAGATGAGTTCTCATCACTTAAAGAGTGGTTTAAATTAGATGATGTGATTGGTACCAAGCCTGACAAGGGGAATGGCATTACTATGTTAAACAAACATGAATTTAAAAAGATGATGGAGGTTATCTCTGATAAAAGCAAATTCAGCTCGGTACTTAAAGATATTTTCTCAATCATGCTACATTGTTAAGGTAAAATTAACAGACTACTACCCAGGTTGTCAGCAAATGGCTTAATAACTCGAAATACCTACCAGAATCTGTATGCAAAGGGATAAACATCTGGAATTATATACGGTCTCCCAAAGGTGCACAAGGACGGAATTACTTTACGTCCCATATTATCTGCCATAGGAACATTCAGGTAGCAACTAGCCAGATTCCTTGTTCCGTTCCTAACACCTCTTATTACAGATATATTTACAATAAGGATTCATTCACCTTTGCTAAAGAAATTGCCACTATCAGCTTTGACAAGTGTTGTATGGCCAGTTTTGATACTGTTTCATCATTTACTAATATCCCACTAAAATAAACTTTAGATATCTGCTTAAACAACTTGTTTTAGACTGATGAATACAAAACTTCTCGAAGGAAGATCTAAAGAAGATGCTTGAACTGTCAATCCAAGATTGTCATTTTATTTTTGATAACCAACTGTATGTGTAGCGAGAAGGCGTAGCCATGGGATCACCACTCGGTCATACGCATTTCTGTGTCACTCTGCGCATATCTGACTTTCTAACGGCCCTAGTCATTTCTAACCTTTATATTTCACACGTATCGGAATTCCTTGGTTACCTCATCTCACAACACCCAAATATGGAATTCATTGTCGAGTATTGTTGAGTTGTTTTCAAAGCTCGGGAAATATGAAGCTTCATAAAGTGTTTGAATGTCTCGGAGTTGATATGGCCAGGGCCTTGCATCATGCCAATATTAGCAATGTAAACCTCGTAGACCATTTGTAGTGTCATAATTACACTTTACTCTGAGGGACTACCAAGAGCCGAAATATCAAGAAGATCAGTTATTTCGAAGCCAACCGTGTCTCTGTGGATTCAGCGACAACAAGCAACTGGATCCACCAGAGTCAAGGCCAGAAGTGGGCACCCTAGATTCACAACGGAGGAAAATCAAGTAAATGTCATTCAGAACTATAAATCAACGTGCTATATGAAGGACAAATTGGAAGCTTTCACTGAAGTGCATGTATACCATGAGCTAATGAAGAAAAAAAAAAAACTTTTGCTACTCAGTGTAACACTTCCTTACAGTTAATTTGGTTCCAGAAGGGGTCGTGGCCGGCAGTTACTTGCCACGCCCCCTTATCGTGCCGACTGTTCTCGATCTTCGTAGCAAAGCGTTACTCTCTCTCTCTACCCCTACCCCCATCAATGTTAATAGTTTCCAAATAATCATAGATATAAAAAAGAAAGTGAAGGAGAAACTCATCGAGAACACTGTGTGTGTATGTGTGTGTATGTATGTATGTATATATATATATATATATATATATATATATATATATATATATATATATATATATACACACACACACACACACACACACACACACACACACACACACACACACACACACACACACACACACACACACACACACACACACGCACGCACATATATAATATATATAAGGGCTTTTTGTAGCATCCGTAGCCATAACACTATGATATATCGTATGTCGTATTGTAACGATCTAAACCGTCGTTACAGTGCGCAACGAGCCGAAGGCGCTCGTTGACGGGGTTAATACCTGTTTATATGTCCTTGTTACATTGGAATGGTAGCGTTGGAAAATTTAAGGTCTTATGGGAAAATCGACTTGATTTTTTATGAGACAGTTTATTATTTATTTGATGTCTGTAAAAGAAAGGCAGGCATTGCTTAGAAGGATCGTTTAAAAATCCACATAGGATAGAAGAAATATTCCCCTTCATTAAGTAATACCACACAAGTACGCAATGCTGCAGAACTTAACTTAGATGAGGGTTAAAAAGGGGCTGCCGATCCATTCGTCTGATCTGCCGCCTGTCCTCTCGCTTTCCGAACTGCCTCTCCTCCGTTCACGGTCGTTCACGTCTCCCGTCTGTTTCTCCGACCTCTGCTCTCGCCAAGATTCCCCCGACCTTGCCTTGCCTGCCCTGTGCCTGAGGCTGTTACGGAAGTCCAGGCGAACGATCTCGGACGGTAGTTAAGAGGGCAAAGTGATGGGAGAAGGGGTCGTTTGTCGGGTCAACGCTGTGAGATCTTCCTAACTGCAATCTGTCTCTCTACAGTATTACGGTCACTTCAAAATACAGTATCATCGACATACTGCAATGACCACAAGGGGTGTGAAGTTAAAATGATCCAAAAATTCGTCTAGAAACCACCCTTTGTATACCTCACTTGGTCTTTATGCATATGTTACTACTGATGTATACCTCAACTTTTAGCTATGTAAGGTAATAGTTATTTTCTCAGAAAGATGATACGGAAAACTGTCCGTATATGTCAACCAAGAGTACAGTAAAATAAGTGTATGAAGTGGATACCTTGACGGAAACTAAGAAACTTTTTATCTATGACAAAAGGTGCGCAAATCTAAAATAAGGGAGATACAGGACAGAGAAGACAGAAGATCGACCTTCATTTTCACAATCCCCTTCCATGTTTACCTCGCGAAAACCAAAACAAATATGACGCTTAACTCATTACTGCGATCCATCGAGTAGTCCATGTATTACTACGCGCTTGTGAGAACGCTATTTAATAGGTGTATTTAATACCACGGGGGTCGAGGGGGCATAGCCCCCTTGCTAGGAGCATATAATACCACGGGGGTCCAGGGGCCAGAGCCACCTGGCTAGGGAATTTATAGATCGTAGTGTATAAGCCCCATAGGGTTAGGTTAGGTTGGTTTATTGGTTAGGATGCATTGTACGATTACCACAGGGGATCTGGATTATGTGAAATCACGTAGATTTTTTTACCGAACGATGGGTTTAGTTCCCGTAGAGTTTCTCGAAAACTCTTCAGGCATAGGGATTAATAATAGAAAAGAAAAATCTAGAAAATACTGTAAATCCCTTAAAGGTAATTTTACTATCACTGTCTGCAAAAGGAAATGCCTGGGGTTTATTGACCTTGAAATATAAGATAATAAAGAAAGTAAATTTTATATATATATAAACATATATATATGTATATACATATAATGATAAATTATGGTACTTCTCATTTATAGCATCTTAATGAACTAATTTTATATATATTCAACCTTTAAGTGTACTCCATACCTGACTTACCGAAGTAAATTAAACTAAACAAAATTGAATAAATTCAGGCGAACGGAAAAAAAAGAAATTATCATTTTTTTTAGATTTTCCAAATCTCTCTGTCCATGGCCCTTTATTCAAAATACAAAGAAAAATTATAAACTGCAATACAGTTATCAAATAATACCATGAACAAT
>NC_061854.1:13548312-13553312 GCF_019202785.1 Penaeus chinensis
GTGTGTGTGTGTGTGTACATATGTATATATGTATATGTATATCTATATCTATATATATACATACACACATGTATATGTGTATATATACATATATACATACATTGTGTGTGTGTGTGTGTGTGTGTGTGTACATATGTTATTATGTATATGTGTGTATATATACACATATGTGTATGTATATGTATATGTATATGTATACATATATACATAAATACATATATATAAACACATTACCTATCTATCTATCTATCTATCTACACATATATGTACAGTATATATGTTCATACACGTATAAACCGATAGGCAATTATCGAGAAATATATACACGCGGCAATCGAAACAATTAGTAATTACACTCACGCTAGCTTTAAGTAATACGTTTATCTTAATCTTAACTGAATCTGAATTACCATACATTAAAAATCACAATACCAAAATCCGTCCCTTCCTTTCCAGGCTGAAGGTACCAACCGCTACCTTCTCTACCTGTTGACGATGACCAGCGCCATTTTACTCGTCTCTCCTTTTCCATCTTCACCATCTTCATCGCCTTCTTCATCTAAGTCCTTCTCCTCTCTGATGAGCACCCTCTCCGTCTCAACAACATCTATTTCTCCGATCTCCGCTAACAAGAGAGAGGAGGCTGTGGTTAACGAGACGGAAGCCGGGTGTATAGTGACTCCTGAGAGGCCGAGAGTCAAGAGGGTAGGTCTATGTGGTATAGTGTAATTGTGTGGTATGTGGGGCTTCTAGTGCTATAGGGGTGGGAGGGTTGGTGTGAGTGGAAGTGAGGGTAGTTGGTTTAATTGGAGTTTGGAATGACTGGTGTGATTTGTTTAATGCGAGTTTGTAACAGTTGGTTTAATTGAGGATGATTGGTTTAACTGGAGTTTAGAATTACTGATTTTAGTGGAGTTTAGAATGGTTGGTTTATTCGGGGTTTAAGATAACTTCTTTGCTTGATGATAAAAGTAACTGGTTTAATTGGAGTCTAAAATAATTGTTTTGATCGGAGAGTAAGTGGTTTAATTGCCGTTTAGTATGAATAGTCTTACTGGAATTTATATAATGGATTCAGCTGGAGGTAAGAATAACTGATTTAGAATAACTTGCTTAATTGGAGATAAGAATAACTGGCCTTGAACACATTTGGTGTAATTGGAGATTATAATCACTGGTTTACCTGATTATAATACTAGCATCTTAACGTGTTTTCTCTTGTAATCAGACTCATACCATTCGCTGTCAACTTTTGTACAAAATTATTGCATGCTCATTTAACAGTTAACAGTTCTTTTGAAAGTTCAGATTTACCAACGCTCTATAACAGGGGTTCCCAAACTGGGGTACATGTACCCCCAGGGGTACATTTGCACGTTTCAGGGGGTACATTTGGTCTGAAGGAAACAATTACTTGCACAATACATGGTGTTGTAATCTGCACTCAGATTGCACTTTTCTCATTTTCTTTGTGTTGATTAGCACCACCTTTATTGAAATTTCGAAGAATTGGTAGTGATCCATTTATGTTGAGTTAGTGCGATGCATTAAAATAAGAATACCCGAGTTTTGTTCATTAATGTTTTGGATAATAATAATAAAAAGGTATGTATTGTATGTGCTGGATCAAAATATCAGTTACCTTAGTAATTGCTTTATTTCTGTTTTCATCATTTAAGATGCCTATGTAATCTAAACATGCAGACTTAAATAATTAAAATATTAAAATGTCCTTTTTTACTATTAAGCTTAATTTTTAGTGTTAGGGGTACATGGGAACCTATAAAAAGCCTAAGGGGTACTGAGGAACAAAAAGTTTGGGAACCCCTGCTCTATAAAGCCACGTATCGAATGGCGTAGATACACACCTCATGTTCAGATCACATACACTTTGTTTTCCTCTTTCGCAGTTAGTTACCTGTTTTAAAATCACATTTATAAAAAGACTTCGAGCCTAAAAGTCCCAATCCTGTTTCACATCCAGACCCATCACAACATATCTTCCACTACATCATAACGCCCTGATTTTATCCCAGGTGGTAGAGGAGCATGCACCAATAACAGACGACCTTGAAGCCAAGCAGTTCCATGACAAGGTGGCAGACTTGCTCGTCGCGGTGAGTGCCTCATTACAGCAGTGCGCCCTCGCCATCACTGCAGACGAGGCTTCACTCCCTTCCGTCGATCTGTTCCTCAAGAGAAGCCAGGTGAGAGGTCAGGTTGGGTGAGGAAGAACGGCAAGTTAGGATGTGTTTCTTTATGCATACATATATACAGATATTTATTTAGTACGTGTAGTTGAATTCAGTGATTGTTGGGTTATTTAGTTTAGGAAAAGATAGTTCTGTGAGATAATTAGATATATTACGTAAGTGTATGCAGTTAAATGAAATGTCGTCGTGTCAACTGAATATCGAGAACTGAAGAATAAAGTAGATATTTTAAAGAATATAACTGGTTTAAGTCTTTTTATGTCATATTGATCTGGTAAATTTCTGTAAAATGTCTTGCAGATCTGTAATTTTTTTTTCGTTCAGGAACATCGAACTGTTTAAAAACACTTTTGTTAGTCTATTCATTTGTTCATCTATCTGTATATTCATCAGTACACACACGCGCGCGCACACACACACACACACACACACACACACACACACACACATACACAGACATATATATATATATTATATATATATATTATATATATATGTGTGTGTGTGTGTGTGTGTGTGTGTATTGATTTATTCATACACACACACATATAAATATTCAGACTATCCAGACTTAACCTTCCCCTTTTTCTCTCACACATCATACCTTCATATCCCTCGGATCCAGAAGTGTTAAACGATTTTCTTTTTCGGCAGTTGTCTCCAGTAACGCTCTTTACCCTCTCTGTCGACAACGGAAATGGGGTCAGTGTTATTTATAGTTATAGCAATGAGTATGAATATCTATATCAACAAAGTACTCGTTTGCAATAGTGCTGCTTTTAATATCAAATCACTCCAAACGACTACTTTTTGGTACTAAAAAGTTTCGCGGGGATATTCATCACAACGCCCTTTTTCCTTGCGCAGGCACCGTACTCTATGATAGGCCGAGAGACATGCACTCACTATATCTTTTTAGTGAAGAATGCCAAGGCTCTCCTCCGACTTCTCGAGAGTATATTCGAGGAGGATCTCAACCTCTTGGCCAAGTTCGTCCTTGTTAGTGAGCTGAAGAAGAATGAAGTACATGGTTTTCTGAAGGTAAAGAAGGAAGGGTGTATTTAATTAAACATTTGAATATGGAACAGGGTGAGTAATATTTGATAATTACTTATATTTTTTTAGCCAATTACGTGATTTAAAGTTGGGTTTTGTACTGGAAATTAGTTGTTGATATGAGAAGACATTAATAAAAATATATAGAATATAGAACAAAGGAATGTCTTAATTTCAGACTACTCAAAATCTTATCAACATTTCCGTATGTGAACATCGACATGGGAGTTCATATTAGTGTGTATCAATACGCAATAAAATCCTTTGTCTTACCCATTTTCCTTGCAGTCCTCTCCCATTAGCAAAATGGTGAATGTCCTTCTCGCAACACCATCTTCCGGAGCAGGCGAGGTGATGCTGCATCTTTACACGCACGATTTCTTCCTCAATAACCAGAGGATCTCGTCGAAGTTCCTGGGCGCTTGGAGTAAAGTAGGTTCTTCGAGTAAAAGGAGAGATTTCGAGTGGTTTCCGGGAAAGCTGAACGATTTTTATGGATTCAAGGTGCGTGAATTTTGCCTCAGGACAAGGATACAGAAGAAAAAAAAAAATAGATAGTGGAAATATCAAACGAAAAGTAGTTTATTTAACATGCAAGTTCTCGAGAGTGTGTCGATAGGTAATATTATTTAGTTCAAGTATGATGTAAAAAAAAACAAAAAAACAAAACAAAAAAACACCGTCACCTTTCCCTTGGCGGTTTTAGAATATCAAATATATGTTTAGTAAAAAAAAAAAAAAATATATATATATATAATAACACTAAGCGCTAATTATAATAATGACGATGATGATGATGTTAATGGTGATGATGATGACAATGACTGACAATGACAATAACAATGGCAACAAAAGCGACTATGACAATGATAATGATGATAAGGATAAAAACAAAAGAAACACACTAAATTCTCTGCGCACAGTTCCGCGCAACAACCTTCAACCACCCGCCAGTGTCCATTTTTGAACCCTTGCCCGACGGGACCTACAAATACGATGGTCTTGAGGTCCGACTGCTGATGACCCTCGCCTCCGCCCTGAACTTCACGGTGGAGATCTCAATGCCACGCGACGGGGAGAAGTGGGGTGCCAGGCTGCCCAGTGGCTCTTGGACAGGTGGGTGAGGGGGCGGGGGGAGGGGGAGTGGGGTTACGCTGGATGGGGAACTGTTTCTCTTGATAGTGCATGAGGATTGTTTGCTTTGTGATGTGAGAAATGGATGAGAGGAACTCCAGTTTTTTTGTTTTTTTTATATATCATGAGTGTTATTTGTTTTATTTGATGAGAAACGGATGAGAGGAACTGTACTTGATTTTGTATGAGTATTGTTTGTTCTGTTGCATGAGAAAGGTTCTTGATATTCCACTATTATTGTTTGTTTTATTTGAAAAGAAAAGAGTGAGAGAAACTATATAAACATTACTACTGTATGAGTATTATTTGTTTTTGGATATGGCACTTTCGTAACTATATGGTGAAGGATGAATGACCAATCTTCAGGCGTTGTATAGTATCTAATAATCAGTGAGCCTTTCACACTATCTCTGGCCCATAGTAATTCAACACTTATGCAATTGTTACACTTTTCTTCAGTAAGGCATAACAAACAAACAAAACAGATGAGTTATACATATTAAATATCACTGAAATGATAACAAGAAAATAGAACTCACATCTGCAACGTCATCAGGGGCGGTTGGGGAGACGGTTCGTGGAGAAACAGACGTGTCT
>NC_061854.1:13563312-13565812 GCF_019202785.1 Penaeus chinensis
TTTATTTCCCTGTAGTTTCTGCGAGATAGTAAACGCAACAAGAGTGACGTATAAGGGGCTTTGCGATGAAGGGAACTTTAAAATCGTATAGAATTCGGCGGTGTTTAAAAAAACGACGCCTGACCCATCCCCTCCCCCACCAGTGTGGACATGTTCATGCCCGTCAGCGAGGAGATGGTCTCGATCTCCAAAGCCTTCAAGAAACTGTGTCCCGGAGGCGACCTTCGCGACGGGGAGATGATCCAGCTCGCGGAGGCCATGGCTAGTCCGCGAACCCTGAAGACCCACCTGCCGTTCTCTCTCATTTCTCCCGGTGTCATGGATCATGCGAAGGTAGTGAGGTAGTTGGATTTTTTTTTCTTTCTTTTTGATGTTTATATATCTATTTTCTTTCTTTCTTTCTTTTTCTTTTTTTCGAGGTTAAATATGGTGAGGGTTGTATATTTGGGGCACGAGACTCGAAGGGAAAGTTTGTAATCTTTCATTTTTGTTTTTGTTTTTATCACTCTCTCATTATATAATTTCGTTTTCTTACAATTTGTTTCTTTTTATTTGTGAAAGGGAAGGTTTCTGGTTCATTTTGCACCCTCACAATACTGATGTTTGGTTGTTAGTATTTTATCCACTTATCTCCCAGTTAATTTTATCTAAAATATTATCATATTTATGTGGCATAGTCTGACTGAACGTATATTTATTAAAGAAATATCTTCCGCGAGGAATATACAGCCTAGTGTGTTCTTTGTCAAAATACCCCCGGAAGAAAAAGGGAAGAAAGTAAACATATTTAGTAAATACGCCCCAGAATATAAAATCGAGAAAATCAGGAGTATGAGAACCGTTTCTTAAATAAAGCGACTTTCAACAGGTGGTTTACGTGGCCAGGAACCCGAAGGACACGATGATCTCGTACCTGCACCACCACCGCCTCTTCCGCGAGCAGGAATTCGTGGGTTCCCTCGAGAAGTTCGTCGATTATTTCGTTAAAGATGATCGTAAGTTAAATTCGACCTGGAAAAAAAGGAAAGGAGAATATCAATATGTTCCCACTGGCCTAAGAGCTTTATTAAGTGCCTATTCTCTCTCTCTCTCTCTCTCTCTCTCTCTCTCTCTCTCTCTCTCTCTCTCTCTCTCTCTCTCTCTCTCTCTCTCTCTCTCTCTTTCTTTCTTTCTCTCTCCCTTCCCACACACTCTCTCTCTCTTCTTTGATTAACATCTCTTGATACCTCTCTGCCCCCAGTGGTGTACGGGCCGTACTGGCTGCACCTGAAGGAGGCGTGGCAGAGGCGCGACCACCCCAACCTGCACTTCGTCTTCTACGAGGACCTCAAAGCGGACATCAAGGGCGAACTGAAGAAGCTGGACGCCTTCCTCGGGACGGGGCTCTCCGAAGACCAGCTCGATAATGTGAATATCTTTCCGTATTTATTTAGTTATTTATCTGTAGTTCAGTGTTTCCACACATAATATTGCTATCCACACATAAAATTGCTATCTGTCTTTTTTATGAACTAAACACCTTTATTCAAGTCATTCACATTATTTTTGTTATCATGATTATAATCAGTTATTATGATCGTTACCACAGATATATTGGTTTACGTTTTTCCCATTAGATATTCGAATACTCTGGTATACACCCTCACCTTCGCGGCATCTCTCTTAAACTCAACCACAGGTCGCCAAATTCACCAGCTTCGGGGAGATGAAGGCCAGAGAAGAGAAAAATCTCGACAAAGATTACATGAACAACGATGCCTTCGTTAATCAGGATGTCCGCAAGAAGGATGGAGGATTCTTCAGACAAGGTGGGCATTCACTTTCTTAAGGAGAGAGAGTATTAAAGGTACTTCTGAAATCAATTATGGGAAATACTTGGTTTTTGTTTGTTCATTGATTTGTTTTACTATTGGGATAACTAAGTATCTGTGCCTCTGATTTCTATCTTCTGCATTTAATTATACGCACATTTTGCTGATATAAAAGGTCCAGTTAATCCCACACTAATTTTCAATAAATAACAACAAGAAAGCAAGATAATCAGTAGTTATTGCTTTATGTTTTGTTTTATACACTCAGCAGGTTCTTAACGGATTCATTATCATTGCAAGAAAACTGACCCAATTTTCCAAGTACATAGTTATATGTAAAAGCATTTATCAGTATTTATATACCTGTTTCAAATATATGATGACTGAGCATAATGTTAATCATAATTGCACTGTAATAATCTTCCAGGCAAGGCAGGCGACTGGAAGAATAAGCTGACTCCAGAGTTGGTCGGGAAAATGGAAGATTGGATCAGCCAGAAGTGTGATTTTGGAATAAGTTTTGCGTAAGCGAAAAGCGTGACGATTTCCCGAACAGGAATTTGAGCAATTCGTAATCTGAAAAGGAAGACACGGCAGTAATAAAAAAAAATATATTCATATAAATTTCTATGTGTATTATTTTTTCTGCCAAATCGCCATTGTATCAGATTCATACGACGGTTGTATTT
>NC_061854.1:13575812-13580812 GCF_019202785.1 Penaeus chinensis
TATTACCTAAATTAGTGTACAATCTATAATGCTGCAATGCCATACGATAGATATATAGCTATTATTGTTTTTATACATGTGCAATATTTTAAATTACTGACAGCATAAAATAAAACAAGAATCTTATATTCTAAATGCATATTTCATCACCATCTATAGTGTTATAATGTTATATGTTTAAATTCTATACTCCAACATTACATCCCTAATTTTCCTGATATCCATCCTTTTTTTTTATCGATTTATTTAAATTTGATTCCGAAGTCACATTTCTGGCGTATCCACTCGTCCATTTTCTTTGTCACTTCCGGGGTGAGTTTCGTTTTCCAACCGCCCGATTGTCCTGGAATTAAACAAAATTGTGTCGTTATTTCGTTATTGTTTGTTACGCTGTCTATCCGTTTCTTCGTTTGTTACGTAGAGAAAGACATATTTAGAGAGCTAGAGAGAGAGAGAGAGAGAGAGAGAGAGAGAGAGAGAGAGAGAGAGAGAGAGAGAGAGAGAGAGAGAGAGAGAGAGAGAGAGAGAGAGAGAGAGAGAGAGAGAGATAGAGAGAGAGAGAGAGAGGGGGGGGAGGGGGGGAGGATTGGTGTGTTAAGATGGTGGTTGTTGTGGTGGTTTACGTTAGTGTTTGGCTGTTTTGGGTGATTGGTTGTCTGCTTGTTTGTTCTGTTGTTGTTTGTGATCATAGGGGGTTGGTTTGTCGGTTACGATTTGCTTGTTTGTTTTGTTTGACAGTCAATCGCGATTTCTTGTCTATGCCTGTTACGATGGTTCGTTTTTTTTTTTTTTTTTTTTTTTTTTCTATTATAACTGTTGGCTGTATATTTGTTTGCGTGTCTGTAAATTGAAAACCTCTCATACACCGATATATATATATATATATATATATATATATATATATATATGAACCGACACACACACACATGAATTTACCTTGTCTGAAGAATCCCCCGTCTTTGGTGCGGATCTCTTGGTTATACAGAGCGTCGTTCTTGGAAATCTCGCTGTTGAAGAAGAGGGAATCTCTTGCCTTCATTTCGTTGAAGCTCGTGTACTTTGCGACCTGTTTGGAGTGAGAATGCAGGGTGGTAGAGTCTGGTGTCACTTTCACTGCTTGCTTAGTTTTTTTTTTTTTTTGTTTCATCTCCTTCTGTGCCTCTCTTCTCTCTGTCTCTGTGTCTTTCTCTCTGTCTCTGTCTCTCCCTCTCTCTCTCTCTCTCTCTCTCTCTCTCTCTCTCTCTCTCTCTCTCTCTCTCTCTCTCTCTCTCTCTCTCTCTCTCTCCTCTTGTCTTCTCTTCTCTCTCTCTCTCTCTCTCTCTCTCTCCTCTTGTCTCTCTCTCTTCTCTCTCTCTCTCTCTCTCTCTCTCTCTCTCTCTCTCGTCTCTCTATCTCTTCTCTCTCTCTCCTCTCTATATCTCTCTCTCCTCTCTCTCTCTCTCTCCTCTCTCTTTCTTCTCTCCTCCCTCTCTCTCTCCTCTCCCTCTCTCCCTCTCTCTCATTTCTCACTCTCTCTTCTCTCTCTCGCTGTATTTACCTATCAATATCTCAACACAAATAAACATTTAGTATAAACTGAACTTAAATGCTCTAAATATTTCAAATAACTTATTTAACAATTCTGTAAACGAATATGTGCATTAGCCCATCTTGTAAATATCTCGGACAGTCACATATTTTCTTTTACTGAGTAAGCCAGCAAAGGCCTTACATTCAATGCGAACATAAGAAAACCGGACACCTGCTTATTCAACATTAATGCTAAAACGGAAAAAGTTTGTACAGAATATCCACAGATAAATAAAAACGAAAGAACCTGACATTGGCGAACTGGTCTTCGGAGAGCCCCGTCCCGAGGAAGGCGTCCAGCTTCTTCAGTTCGCCCTTGATGTCCGCTTTGAGGTCCTCGTAGAAGACGAAGTGCAGGTTGGGGTGGTCGCGCCTCTGCCACGCCTCCTTCAGGTGCAGCCAGTACGGCCCGTACACCACTGGATGCATAAAAGGATAAGACAAGGTGTTCTTAAGTCTGGTAAAAGAAGGGGTGGAGAAATAGAGGGACTCCAAGAAGATAGAGGGGGAGGAGAAGAGAGGAAGAGAGATAAAACGGAATAAATGCCTCTCACAACCCGTACAACCCCCTATTTCACTGACAACATAAAAATAAGGTTTGATAAGAGAAAAAAGGTCTGTTAGATAAATCATAGTAATAATGATAATAGTACCCGGACAACACTGATGCATACTAAGAGTAAACCTATATGTAAAGTGCCATTAGGAAATAAAAGGGAAAATAGAAGCCATGTAAAAACTACCTAAAGAATAGACACCTCAAGATGCAAACCAGAACACTCCACTTTCAGAATATTTGTTTACAATTTTTTTTTTTTTAATGAACACTAGTCTAATACGGCTTATACACCAGTGAGAACAATAGAACAATAAGACAATAGACTGATTGTGAATGGACAGTGAAGAGAGTATAGACAGACAGAAACATTCAGGAGCAGGAGAGAACAAGAAACAAAATGAGGGGAAGAAAAATGTGAACGCTGGCTGCAGAGTGCCACAGAAATATAATGTGGCTTGATGATAATGAATGATAATAATGATTATCATAATTCTGATAATGATGATTATATTAATACTAATACTAATAAAATGATAATAACAACAATAACAGTAACAATAACAATGAAAATAGCACAAAAATGATAAAGATAATCATATTAACAATGATATCATCTACAGCAATCCATCGCATCATCTTCTCAGCAGAACTAATACGTACAATCATCGCTAATGAAATAATCCGCGAATTCTTCAAGTGTCCCGATGAATTCTTGATTCCTGAGCTAGTCTGTGATGGTGGAGGTAAGAGACCAACATGTCTTTGGGATTCCTAGCTACGTAGATCACCTGGAAATAAAGGTATGGTTATTTGATTAGTGTCGCTTTTCTTATTTTTCTTATTCTGTTATTTATTTATATCTCTCGAGGTTTCGTTTTATTTTTTTTTTATCTCCGTGTTTTTGTTTTGTTTCATGTTTTTGTATTATGACTGATTTTCTCTCTCTTTTCTATCTATGTATATCTATCTGTCAGTTTGGGGTCTCTCTCTCTCTCTCTCTCTCTCTCTCTCTCTCTCTCTCTCTCTCTCTCTCTCTCTCTCTCTCTCTCTCTCTCTCTCTCTCTCTCCAGATGACCAAATGACCTTCGACTTCTCCAAAAGATCAGGGAGGAAGAGGGAGAAGGGCAGGTGCGTCTTCAGGGTCCGGGGCTCAGGGATAGGCGCGCGACAGCTGGAGGTTGAAGGCCCCTCGAAGGTCGCCCTCGGGACAGTACCTCTGGAACGCACTCGTGGCGACGATTTCCATGCCCTCCGGAGGATGCTTCGGGAAGAACAGGTCGAATCTGGAGGAAAAAAAAGAGGGGGGCACATCTATTTTTTTTTCTTCTTCTTCTTTCTCTCAGTCTTGCTCACTCTCTCACGGTCTTGCTCTACCCGCCCCCCACCAAATAATAACAAATGATGAAAAATCTCCTTCTGCTGAGATAAGTAAGTAAAAAACAAAGCAAAAAAAAGCAAAAACAAAAAAAAGAAGAAGGAGAGAAACCTCACCCCTCTCCCCCACCAAACTCACTCTATGAATGGCACTCGATCCATCACAGCCCAGGGAGCGTCGGGGTTGTCCAGGTTCCTGTTGTTCCTCATCGTCCACACGATCTCCTGCGTCCAGGTCGTTCCACATTTCGGGTACGTCATGATCAGTACGTCGTCTTTTCGGAACTGCGAGCGATGTGGAAGAAGATTGAGTGAAAGATTAGTATTATTTATTTACTTATTTATCTATTTATTCGTTTATTTATTTGTAATTAATACATTATATATATATTTTTTTTTGGGGGGTGGGTATATTAGTGAGGAGGGTTAGGTGATATATATATATATATATATATATATATATATATATATTGGGATATAACTTCTATGGATGAAGTGAACCAATCGCGGTTATATTATATTTTCATGGGTACACGTAAATATACCAGGGGTATATTTACATAAGAATAATGATTTAGATCAAATTAATGAATATTGGATAAAAAAAGGTGTTTGGATAAAACGAGTAATTTGAATAAACAGAATGGATCCCGAATAAACATGATTTTGAATTAAAATTATGACTAAAATAATACCTTGGGTAAAGCGAGTATTTGACACAATTGAAATTATCTTGATTAAATATCCTAGATCAACATGAAATAATTTGGTGAGCTAGAGTGATTAAAATGAAATTATTGGATACTTTATAAGACGAGTTAAATAAATTACTGTATCTTGGAAAAGAATTGTGAAAAGAATGGTGTATTGCTAGTGGATAAATGTAAAAAAAAAAAAAAAAAAAAAAAAAGTGCTGATATATCTTATCAGTCATTTATGAGTAAAGGACCATGGGGAGAAACTAAATAATCAGTTAGGGTCACTAAGTGCTTTCACTTCTTATCTTATTTTTAGTAAAGTTAAAAAAAAAAAAAAAAAAATATGGAATAATGAACCTCATAATTCCTAAATTAAGCAAGATATAAAATAAAGATTATCACATTTTTATCTGAATAATACTTGACACCAACAATACCAGAAAAAAATATATAAACATAACTAAAATTTGAATTACGAATCACGAACTTCAGTGACGGTCGTAATAAAATGCCGTACCTCGAAGTTGTAGTAATCGTTCCCCAGGTTCATATATCTGCCAGGGAAGAGCCATCTATCGGGAGAGACACGAACTAGCCCATCGGGATAACCCACGAAATGCTTTTTTAATTTTGCTTTCTCTTCGCCTTCAACGGCCGTGACGGTGTGTCCGCTGTCGAGTTTCATCTGGAATGCGGGAAATGTAAATCGTTATGTTATTCTTTAGTTTTCCCCCATATTTCCGTGTTTATTTTCCTCCCTTTTCTTACTTGTCTATTTTTAGTAATTTATCTAATCTTAA
>NC_061854.1:13585812-13603312 GCF_019202785.1 Penaeus chinensis
AGAGAGATTACACTCAAATTTCCACAGCTAAATTCCGCTGGAATCACAATTAATACTTTCAGTAACTCTGGCATATGCATCTTTCGATAAAAACAAATCATATGCCAGTGGTTAAAGAAAAAAAACTATGGCATTATAACAGCTTTTCCTCGGTGGTCTCCTTTAAACGCACCAATAAAAGTATCTGGCATTTTCTCAAAGCCATTGACGACGTGCTCCTTATACTTCAGTTTTCCCTGCGAATGGAAAACGAAATTACTTACGGGTATTATCCATAATGCATTCACTTGATGTCACATTTTTTTTTTTTTTTTTTTATCACAAAATACAGAGCTTTAAAATAAAAGATATAGACACGAAGATGAGAAATGTTATTAGAAATTATCAAATTGGGATTGAAAATTATTACATTGTTATTAGAAATTACGAAATCATTAGATTTTTTTTAGAAATAAATGCAGTGATGAAAGTATTTTGCAGAAACTGTTAACGGGAAAAAATGTCTAAACGACATTAGGAGGATACGTATCCAAACTAGTGCCAAATACAAAAATAAGATACATGTAATTTTATTTACAGAAGATTAAGGATTGAAAATAAATATAAAATTGTTGGCAAAAGTCGTCTCCAATGGTCTCTTCAAAAGAAAAGTAACACCGAAGAAGAATCTAACTCGATAAACTCACCTCCAAGACCCAATCCCTTAGCTGCTCCAAGCCTTCCATCCAGTGGTCAGCAAATTCGAAAAACATGAAGCCTCGGATGTGCAGACACTTCCACAGCACGTCGGAATCCTTAAAGCAACCTGTATTGGGATTTTGATCATTATCTTTACATATTGCTTTGTGTGATTGAATGATATACATATATATATATATATATATATATATATCATTCATACTTGTTTTCTAACCCCCTGCTAATGCTCCTTTTTTCAGGTTATATAAGATTAATATTTTGGATTCAAAGTTGAAGACAATCAATTTAATTACTATCTCTTCCAAGTAGAAATAATTCTATATGTACCATCATTATGGTATATGATCTTGTTATCCACTAGTCAAGGTCTTGCATGTCGGCCTACTGTCAGTGAAAGTACATATTTATTTGAGATTAATTGAAAGCTGTTCTTAGACCAATTGCCATGAAATGTATAGGTTTTGTTCGTATAAACTTTCATCGAAAATGTTCTACAAGCATGAATTGTATGAGTTCACAATACTATACTAAAGTTTAAATATGAAAAAAAGGTTGAAATCAAACGGAAACAAATATTACTCCCCCCCAAAAAATCATCCAATCCATCCAATTTCGAATTTCAAAAATCAAATAAAGAAAAGGACATTTAAGATTTGTTCTGCCGATGCGCTGTTCCTAATATAATTTAACTCATATGAGTGCCTTACTCTAAAGCAAATTTTCTTTGCATCAGTATAAGATACTAACCCCCCCCCCCCCCACACACACACACCCTCCTACATCACGAAAATCTGTGCGCCGATTTTCTAATAAGATTCTCAAAATGAAAAGTAAAGTGTGTGTCTCATTTCCGACCTGTCATGGCGCCCTCTTCCTCCTCCTCCTGCTTGTTATACCCAGAGATGGCGCCACACACTGCCACTCGCCCGCCGAAGGCCATGTGGGGCATCACAGACGCAGTGAATGTTCCTCCGACCTTAAGAAAAGAAAAGAAAAAATAGCATATATAAAGAGAGAAATAAGGGGGAATAAGACTTTGAGGATTATCGATAAGATTAGACCAGGGGTCCTCAATTTTTTTTTATATTATTAATCCCTTTGTAGAATCCTTGATTTCTTGTCGACCCCCGATCATGTACAAAAGAAATATATATATATGTCAATAACAAATAGATATACAATTTTCATATACATTATCGAAGGGAACTGTACACTAAAATAAAGGTAAGATTTAAGTTAAAATGTTCTGAAATGCTACAAGACTATAATACTAGTGATGGACAATATTGTAACGCTTATCAAGTCATTTTAGAAAACAATTAATGCACTCAGAATGTCATTAGCAAAAGTACAAAACCCCAAAATAAAACAGATTATCAAAGTAATTAAAATTTAAAAAAAAAGTACTGACAACACGAAACATACTATTGAGGTAGAAAAAATAGAATAATCATTAAATTGTTCCAGACAAACAAGACCTACATTATCGAATTACATACTAGAAACGCATCCCGAAAAAAAATAATGACAAAAATATAAATTCATAATATTCAACAAACCTACTAAAATAACTTACATTGTCGAAATAACAGTTGATCTTCTTTGGAGCAGCCTGACGGAGTGCCTCACCTACTCTGACCTTCTTGTAGTTAAAGGCATGATCGGCCCCGATTTCCCTGAGCCAGTCGACCTTATCGTCTGCTCCTGCAAAGCCGATGACTTTACAACCTGTAATGGGTATTTCAACTTTTCAACGAAGGTACGTACAAGAAATATGATAAAGTAGTGAATAAATATAATGATGTAAAGAACAGTGGCGTAATGTTGGTTTGAAATGATGGTTTGGATTCTTAATATTACTAATGATCCAATAACGACAACCGTAACTATATTAGAAACAAAAAGACGATAGTGATAATGATAATAGCAATAATAGTTTGATGATTATGATGAGAGTAATATTAGTGATAATGATATTAAAATAGTGATAATGATAATAGCAATAATAGTTTGATGATTATGATGAGAGTAATATTAATTATAACAGTTAGTAACAACAATATTAATAATAAATAACAACAACAGCAACAACTGCTCTATCAAGATGAACAGGAAAGGGAGGGGAAAAAAAAAAACTTTCTGTCAAAAGCTGTTGCTAATGGCTGTTATCAAGAGGCTGTTGTCAAAAGTTGCTGTAAAAGCTGCAGACAAAGTTACTGTCAACACCCGTGATGACCCACCTTTGATCTTGGCTATTTGCACCACGACGCTCCCCACCGCCCCCGCCGCTCCGCTCACCAGTACCGTCTCGCCAGCCACCGGACGCAGGATCTCCGTCAGCCCGAAGAGAGCCGAATTTCTGAAGAATTAACATATTAAAAATGTGAATCATAAGGCAAGTGCTTATTTTTATTATACATATCTACTGTATATTCAGACGTGTACATAAAAACATGCATGAATCAACATTCGGAATTAAAAAAAAAAAAAAAAAACACACAAAAGCAAAAAAAAAAAAAAAAAAAAAAAAAAAAAATCTGAAACACTACTGAAGAGATATTCGAAGCCTCTCAAAGACCTCGAAACTCACCCATGGAACTGATTAACCTCACTCACCCGGGCATCCCAAGAGTTCCAAGGCCGAGACTCAAGGGTAGACCTTTCATGTCAGGCAACTGGTGGGATTTCTGCCAAAAGTCCGTTGTCTGCAGCTTCTCCTGCGATAAGTGGGTGGTGCAGCGCCACCCGGCTTGCGTGACCATGAAAGAACCGACGGGCCATTGGGCGTTCTTGCTCTCGATGACGCTGTTTTACGGGTAAGTGTGGTTAGGTTAAGGTTTCGGTTAAGAGGTGGAATTCTGGTGTACATTGTCTCATTGCATTTCTTTGTATTTGTCTGTTTGATTTGTCCTCTGGCAGAGCATGTTATTACATAATCACTTGGGCAAATATAAAGGTAGGGTTTGAAAATCGGGAAACTGATTTTTGTAAAGCATCCGGTATTACTGCTGCGTAAGAGTCCGTCTCTGCCATCAGATCATGCCCCTATTTCTATTTGCGTGTCTGTGCTCGCTGATGTGAACATGCCTCTCTCACGAGCGACGACACTGGGAACTCCTTCGGTAATAGCGCTCCTTTACATTGTTGACAATTGACGGAGGAGAGTCTCCTGACTCAACTAAAGATTCCGCAGCCATATATTGACATTGCTACTAAGAACTGGTGTGACATACTCAAGACAGGTGGAAGGTTCATTCGTCATTAATGGTATAAAGCTGGATAATGCGGGGTGGTGCAGAAGGAGTGGCATGTGATAGAACATTGTAGAATAACACAATACGTAATAGATACGGCTTCACTAATCTGTGCGAAATTATCAGTGGTATCAATAACTATGAAACAATGTGCGAGATTAATTACAAAATTCTGCCAGTATTAAATAGAGTTGATAGCATATGTTTTTAGTTCTTAAGGCATATCAACCCCCCAAAGTCAAAGAGCAGTATCTGCAAAAACGATCGTTTTGAGAAAATTGGCTTCTTACGTCGCCAGTACCTTTTGGTAGCTACTGCCAATCTGAATTGTAAAAATCGTTTATTAAGGGAGAATTTTAATATCTGAGGCACCCAAAAGATGGAGATAGTGTGTTTAAGTCCTTTGGGTATGATAACTTAGCTTGGACAAAAATGTAGATATGCTCTTTATCTTTGGGAGGCAGATACCCTTACGATTGTATATACAAGCTATTATGTTTCACGAGTTTGATATTATTCTTATTCCATTCACAGAGCTCACCGTGCAACTTGGCCGCCATCCATAGTGGAACCGAGAGGTAAAATCTTAGCCTTTTGCCTCATGTATGGATCAACGCTAAGACACTCTGCCTGTACAATTACGTCTGCAATGAAGAAACGGCAACTTTTACAAATGAAACGAAATTAAATTGACCGATTTCATTGAAAAAAAATAAGTTAAAAATCTGTTTGGCATTTCATATTTCACGTGGTAAGAGTCTGTTTGTGGTGTAACTTACCTCCTGCCTCACATGGCGGTACCTGCTCCTCAACCAAAGTGAAGTCTTTAATCGTTGGCAGTCCCACAGGACGTCGTGAAAGCTTCCATACCTTTGACAACACCATGATGACAGTTGCTTTCACTCCTCTGCGAGATGCTGGTATATACCAATTACGTTTATTAAAATGATATGGATATATGTGGGTAGTATTTATTATATTGAAGGAGTAGTGTATGTAGATATATAAACACTTACTATGCAATTAGTGATTCAAATACACACAAATACAAACGTGCGCGCGCACACACACACACACACACACACACGCACGTGCACACGCACACGCACACGCACACACAGACACACACACACACACACACACACACACACACACACACAAACGCGCGCGCGCACAAAACATCGATGAAATCACAGTCATCCACACTGCATTCAACGAGACTTATGACTTACCTGTGCTCAGTATGCAGTCTCCAGACCCAGTGGTTCTTGAAGGGTCATACAACACGTATATATAAACCCAAAGAGTGCAGTGTCATCCTGATGTTATTTTGGCGGCCAAGCGTTTCAGAGTTGACTTGCGCTGCATTTTAATTCCTGAGGAGGAGATTGTGCGTCAGTGCTTGCCAATGATAATGCAACATAAAGCTCCTTACATTATCGTGTTGGAATCCATGATTTCACATTTGTTACTGTTGTTAAAATTGCGATCTTTTTGTTTTTACCTTTATATTGAACTCTGAGTAATTGGAAATTTTAAATGCTTGAAAAGTCGTTATCTCGTCTCATTCTCCGACACGGCATTACTAACAGATTAATTGTTGGTGTTATCATTAGTATTATTGTAGTTGTTGTCATTATTATCATTACTCTTTTGTTAATATCATCACTATATAATCAACTTTGATAAAATATATCATCATTAATGTTTACGTTCTTTCAGTCTCTCTACTGTTATCTGCAGACATTGTCATAAACCATAAAATCTCTTCCATTGATTTTGAAGCAATTAACTTCCGTTTTACTGTATTATCGCGTGGCTGAACTGCAACGCAACATATCCACAATTCCTGGGCGGCCGTGGGTTGCAGGTACTGAGTCTGCCTTTGTAAATAAAGAATTGCAACTTCATGTTTAAGTCGCAATAAAATGAACTTCTGGCTAGTTTTGTACAAAGCAATGTATACTTGTAATAAAAAGATATAGTATTATTATTAGTTCGGTGTCTTTTATTAGTCACCTCTATATCCTGTCACTATTTATTTAATTAAACATTTCGCGTAATAAACCCATTTATGAATTTCTTTACATTAATTTAGTTACGAATTTTAGAATCGTGAATTATTCCTTCTTTAATATTTTTTTTTTTTTTTTTTTTTTTTTTTTTTTACTCTCATCGCTTTTATTAATATTCTGTTTTATTACGTATTTCTGTACCGTTGATGAATTTTCCGATGCCATGAAATTACTTCATTATTATCCTATGGAATAACATTTCCCTTTTCTATATTAGTCTCCTGGTTTTCTATATATCAAGCGTATTGGAAAATTGGTTATGCTATCACGTGTATGTAAAATATACCCGTGTTTTGGTTTCAGAGGAAGTGACCATGAGTCATCATAAACAAGCAGCGTGGAGAAGGAAGAAACACGTATTTAAAGATTGTTGTGCATTTTTATGCTTGTGTATGAGAGATCATATATATATATATATATATATATATATATATATATATATATGTATATAATCATATATACATACATATGCAAATACATATACATATACATATACATATACATATACATATACATATACATACATACATATGCACACACATATAAATAGACATATATATATACATATATATACATATATTTGTATTTATATATACATGTATATATAAATATACATACATATATACATTTATACACACTTATAAATATAGCTATATATATGTATTTATATCTATATATATATATATATATATATACACACACATATACGCACATACATACATATACGCACACATATAAATATAGCTATATATTATGTACATTATGTATATGTATATATATGTATGTACATATATATATATATATATATATATATATATACATGTGTGTGTGTGTTTTATATATATGTATATATCATATATATATATATATATATATATATATAGTCAGCTTGGGGTAAAAAAAAATCAACTACACTTGCAAAATTTATTCCAGAAATTTCTTCAACATAAACGGTAATGCATACAAAGTAAATTCAAATTTGTATGAGAACTGAAATTTATATGACTATTTTTGTTTTCCCGAGAAAAGGGGGAGAAAGACATAGATGGGTAAAACAACATTCGTTTTTTCTGCCTTATATCCAAAGTAAAACACTTTCATGGAGTAGAACATAAAGTAGACATCATGTCCATGGTATTTATTCATCGTCTGTATGGGTTAAACAATATTTCTTACGAGTAGCATACGTAATTAACTGAAAGATTAAGCCTTTTAGAAAATCCGTCTTAGTAGGACCAACAAATATGAAATCAGGAGAACTATTTGTGTGGGTACTTTCCATGTTAACTTTTCAGGGTCTGAAGATTCCCCCCCTACCCCCTTCGTAGAAACCTAATTCCCACAGAAGGTACAGGAGCATCCTTATTCTGTGATTTTTTTGTTTTCTGTACGTGTATTTTTTCCCAGGTAATAAGATTTTGTCGGGTTGGAGTAATACATAGTATACCATTTTCCAATGGAGTTATCATCCAGTACTGGCACATTATAGATATACATGCTCACTCTCATCAAGAAACTCGTCATCCGAATCATCAGAGTCCATCAGCTCGGGGTCACCTTCGTCATCTGAGAGGCCCCTCTTTTATTCATTTGCCTTTTAGACTGTCCTTTTTCACCCAGTTGTCTTTTTATTTCCTCCCCAGTATTGATTTTAGCCTTCAAGTTTATTCGACGGCTTTGAGGTGCAGACGAAGATGTTGGCTTCTTCCCAGCCTGGATAACAGTTTCTAAAGATATTTCTTCATCAGCGGGTTTCATAAGAATACTGTCACGCATGTTCTCTGGAGCCTTTCTTTGAATTTCTTTAAGTGCATCGAATAAAAATGAATGCAAAATGTCTAATTTATGAGCAGAGTATCGTAAGAGGAGGGGAATAATGCCGCATTGAATTGCCTGTATGGCAGATGGTATTACTGGCCTTGGCGTTAAGGTAGCAGCTGCTGACTTTGGATGTAGTAGGGGTGGATGCGCTTGAGTATGGAATGGAACTTGAGAGTAGAATAAGAGTAAGGAGATTGGAGTCCGGAAAAGGGCTAAGAAGCCTTGATGCTGATGTAGGTGGTCTTGAAGCAGGCTGTGCAAATCATGCACAGAGGTCAGATTACCTTCCCTTATCAGTTTGTGTCCCAGACAAAGATGCCTCTTCATGACGGTCGTCGCCGGGAGTCTCCGCATGAGGGCGAAATCTCAGATTCTAGCACAGGCTCATCCTGATCATTCTTTGGAAATCCAGTATCCACCCACCTGCCATGCGGTTTTAGTTTCATGGGATTAAATGTATTTCTTTTATATTTTTATTTGTTGCATGAAGAAATACCTGTGCTCTCGAAACCTTTCTTCACAATTTCTGCAGAGTCACTTCTGTCAAACGGAACATAACCTATTTACAAACCCATATTTTCACAGAGGTTCTCGGGCTCCTGTTTTGCGGACATAATCATTAAGTGCTGTTTCACATTAATTATTTAGAGAAGCAAAACAAGCAACTTCCAGGATTTGGATACATCGGTACAATAAGCTGGGAGTTTCATGATAAAATATTTTCCGTCTGAGCCAAGTTTTACGAGTAAAAGGACGCTTGTTTTTGTTCCATGTACAATATGCTTGGAAAAAATAAATAACTAGTCATCTAACCATTCTCAGATATAGCATATTGTGTACAGGGAGATCATACGTTCCCTCCAAGTGCTTTGCATGCATTTGTCTTTGAACACTACCACTGACGGGAGGACTGTGCCATCAGCGCGACACACAAAACAAACTGTGGGGTAACATAAAACACATACCGGGGTATTGAAAGTTTGGTGGTGAGGTAATAAAAAACACCGGGGAAAGAAAAAAACAGTACATCTACCTGTCCTACCTGTGAAATATGATTGGGTAAGAAAAAAAATATAGTATATTTTTTTATTGTATAGGGGTTGTTAGTGATGTGTGTGTGTGTGTGTGTGCGTGTATAAATATATATATATATATATATATATATGTGTGTGTGTGTGTGTGTGTGTGTGTGTGTGTGTGTTTATATATATATATATATATATATATATATATATATATATATGTATGTATGTATGTATATATAAAAAGAAAAAATGACTAATAAGTACGTACGATGAGCAATAACATGAAGCGGAGACCTAGTTATATTATGAAAAAAAGAGTAGTGTTGACTTTACTCCTTCATCATTCTTTGAAACATCAAAGAATATGCAGGCCATCATAAAAGAAAAAAACAAAGGAATCTACAGATAATCTGAAGCATACTGAATAACAGACGGTGATAGCTTTTGAAATTTCTATAGCAGTACAACTGACATCAGCCAGGCTATAGTTTGTACCCAGAAAGACTAGACGGACAATGCCAGCGGGGAAAATTGATTTGTCACCGGATATAACGAGACACAGAGCTGGGCAGAGGGGGTTATTAATGGTTAAAATAAATGTATACTAGACATCCATGATCATACAACGCTATGGCAAACAGGGCGAACATGGTAAAAATGAATCAACGATCGAACAGAAGGGGGTGAAGAAGAAAAATAAAAGAGGGAGAAGAAAAGACCATGCAAAATTAGTTGAGGCGAGGGCTGAGGTCTAAGGTACAGCTGATTCCTTACATTGGGCCTCAGTCTCCGCTTCCTAAGCTCTCCATGACAACAAGAAGCAAGGGTTGGGGAGGGGAACGAAAAGAGAGTGAGATAGGGCGACCAAGAGAGTGAGAGATATAAATAGACTCATATATAGTTAGAGAGAGTGGAGATAGATATAGGTTGGTGTATAGTTAGGGAGAGAGATTAGAGATAGATATAAATTGATATATAGTTAGAGAGAAAGAGAGATAGATAGGAGGATAGAGAGAGAGAAAATTAAATATTTTCCATAGAAACAGTGTTTCTGTGTATATATGCACACATACACATATAAATGCTTATACACACAAAAAGAAAAGAAAACATATACAAAATAACATTATTTTTAATGTTCTAAATACAAGGGAAATACAAACATGAATCTCTTGAGTGATCTCTTTATTATAAAATCAACATATTATAGATTCATTTTACAGGAAGGTTAAACTCCAACATGTTTATGAAGTTTTTTATTTTAACAAACTACAAAATAACCTCTTTAATATCAAAAGACTTACACATTTATTGGAAATAGTTAGAAAATATCAAATATATTCATATATGGGCATATTGCTATTCATTAAAAAATACAGCTATTAAAATATTAGTATCAAAACACAGCCAACTGCTTTGTGTAAATTCTTTGGCCCCTAAGGTATATAACTGCACATTTGCTTTTATTCTTTTCATAAACAAAAAATAATTAAACTAAAATAATAATAATAATAATAATGATAATATTAATAATAATAATAATAATAATAATAAGAAGAAGAAGAAGAAGAACAATAATAGTAATATAATAAAAATAATAATATTAGTACAAATTATTATAAAATAATGAAAATAATGATAATGACAGAAAAATGATAATATGAATATGAATATGAATAATGATAATATATATATATATATATATATATATATATATATATAATAGTATGTAAAAAATAAAAAAATAAAAATAAAAAGCAATAAAACATAACTAATTATGATTAATGGTAATATCAGCAAAAATGGTAATCTTTTATTTGTTTTATTATTTAGTGTATGAGCGTGAGTGTGAGTATAAGTATAAGTGTATATATATATGTAAATGCATACGTATATGCATGTGTATTCATAAACAATATAAAACTTTTAAAAAGCATAAATGAAACGGAAAAGAAAAGATACACATTAAGTAGAGCAGCACCAAATAATCGTTCCAGCGAGTGTTGAGTTATGTGGAGTCGTGCAGACGTGACACTAACTCGTTCCCTCTTAAAAACAAACCAGATATCACACATTGGTTAAGAATGATGAAGAATCATTCTAACAAGTGTTCTTCTTTCACCAGACGAATCTCTTACGTCCATATTTCTGAAAGGGCAGAGAGGAAAGATATTTAAATTAGTTAATGAAGTTTGATTATATATCTAAATATCTATGTCTATCTAGCTATCTGTGTGTGTGTGTGTGTGTGTGTGTGTGTGTGTGTGTGTGTGTGTGTGTGTGTGTGTGAGTGAGTGAGTGAGTGAGTGAGTGAGTGAGTGAGTGAGTGAGTGAGTGAGTGTGTGAGTGTGAGTGTGAGTGTGAGTGTGAGTGTGAGTGTGAGTGTGAGTGTGTGTGTGTGTGTGTGTGTGTGTGTGTGTGTGTGTGTGGGTGGGTTTTTGGGTGGGTGGTTGGGTGGGTGGGTGGGTGGGTGGGTGTTTGTGTGGGTGGGTGTGTGGGTGGGTGGGTGGGTGGGTGGGTGGGTTGGGTGGGGGTGGGTTGGGTGGGGGTGGATGGGTGGGGGTGGATGGGTGGGTGGGTGGGTGGTGTGGTGTGGTGTGGTGTGGTGTGGGTTGGGTTGGGTTGGGTTGGGTTGGGTTGGGTTGGGTTGGGTTGGGTTGTGGTGGGTGGGTGGGTGGGTGGGTGGGTGGGTTGGGGTGGGTTGTGGTGGGTGGGTGGGTGGGTGGGTGGGTGGGTGGGTGGGTGGGTGGGTGGGTGGGTGGGTGTTTGGGTGGGTGGTTGTTTGGGTTTTTGGGTGGGTGGGTGTTTGGGTTTTTGGGTGGGTGGGTGTTTGGGTTTTTGGGTGGGTGGGTGGGTTGGTTTTTGGGTGGGTGGATGGGTGGGTTGTTTTTTGGGTGGGTGGATGGGTGGATGGATGGATGGATGGATGGATGGATGGATGGATGGATGGATGGATGGATGGATGGATGGATGGATGGATGGATGTGTGTGTGTGTGTGTGTGTGTGTGTGTGTGTGTGTGTGTGTGTGTGTGTGTGTGTGTGTGTGTGTGTGTGTGTGTGTGTGTGTGTGTGTGTGTGTGTGTGTGTGGGTGCGTACATGCACACATGCATGTGTTTATGCATATTGTGCCTATAAATGTCAAAATAACTATAAAATTAAACACAAGTAATATTTCAAGACACTAAATAGGTGAACCTAACAAAAACTTACAGGTGGAGCATATTCTGGACCCCAAAGATGTTGCAGCTGCTGCTCAAGGCGTGTAATTTCCCTGCGGTGTTCTTGCAGCTTCCTCTCCTCATCCTCTCGATCTCTTCTGAGAGAAGCTGCCTCTTGCATCATTCTCTGCGATGGCTGCAGAGCAACACAATATCACAATTATGTATAATGATGATAATGACAAACAATTAAAGTACTTGCTCATGATCTACATGTTTTCCCCCATTACTGTAGATGATATAAAGATACTAATACATAATACATGTGGTACACAACATAAATGCTATATCTAACCTATTACTGTATCTTACTTGCCATTCCCTAACCTTAAGAGGTAGTAAAATGTAATAAAATGGAGGTAATATCCCATGCATCCTGATACACAAATGCACTTTCTAAAGCTCTAGCTTATCCTATTCACTCACCTGCACTTGAACCGTGTGATGTTTTTCTCTTCTCTCCTTCTCTTCTCTTTCCAGGTCTTGCATTTGGTCTCGTATGTCGATTATGGATCTGTGAATTTGTGCCTTTTCTGAATCCAGTGTTTCTCTTTCACGCACATTTCTGGACTGCTGATCTTGAACCTATGAATCAATTTAGAAACACATTATAGGATCTGGAGGATGCACAATAATAACAGTAATAATATCACACTGATATGACTGATAACATAAAAAAAATCTCTAGTCTCTTCTTCCAAACATGCAGAATACCAACTCCTACCCTTTGTTATTTTCATCACTATAAATTTCCATTAGTAGTTCTTGATGACCATATTACGTGTTACATTCTAATGATAAATCTAGTACTTCCACCATTGTGTCCTTAAAATCGAACAAAAAATGAGAGGAAAGGTAACCACTATTTCAAAATAATATTTTACTGGACCTCTCTATTTCTCCACCTTATTTTTTCAGTTCTTGACCAAAATTCATTCTCTAAACATCTACCAAAGACACTCCATGATTTGAAGAATATACTGCATAATAAATTTAATTATCATAAGCTGATCCTGCACAAAATGCTAAGATCCATACCTTTTTTTAGTGACACAACATGCAGTCATTTCACCTATATCAAACACTATTTTACTTCCAAAAGTCTGCACAACAATAAAGTTTTAAACCATATGGTACTAGTCTAAAATTGACTAAGTAGAAGGCAAGGGGAGATTCAAATCAAATTAATGTGTAACTATCTACTTCACATATATCTTAAATTCCACTAACTTTTAGGGAGTATACAATTTCTCTTATGCATCATCAGGATGACATTATATCATTTTTTCCAAAGATTACCTGCTGTTGAAGTCCATGTAATACTTCACCCATCAGTCGGTCTCGTGCTCGTTGCTCTCTCTCCCACTCCGCTTGCCTCTTCTTCCACATTACCTCTGCTTCCTCACTGGTAAGAAATATTAAGGAGCGGATAAAATACTGAAAAAATTACATAACAGCATATTCATATAAAAGTTTAATTTTCGTTGAAACCAAAGGAATCTCAATAAATCTTTACATTTTCCAGTCACTCACCTAAACAGCAGCTCATACTCTTTCTCACGCATGCTCTCCAGCTTCCTCTGTTCTCCCAGCACAGTCTTCATCCATTCAGCCTCGCTTCTTCGATGCTTCATCTAGCAAAATAGTACATATGTGTTTTTATATAGGTTTATGTGTGTCTACAACTCATTTCTGAAGAGTATCTTAATAAAGCATGAAAGCTCTATGATGTAAAAGGAAGACCTTGTTAAATATCAAGTCTAATAAGATTTACAATAACAATGAAGGGATTTTTTTATCATCATTATTTTAAAAACTAGATTGAATCATTTAAGCAAATAGACTGAGAAAACACATTTAAAGAAAGTAAAAATGTTGTCACTAGTTGGTAAATTTGAAAAGAAAAAAGAAAGAAAGAAAGAAAAAAAGGAAGATGAACAAACACATACAAGCATACAAATGGATGAAATATATACATAAATACATCCATATTAAAAGACAAAAAATAGGTATATGGTAAAATAAAGATAAAACAGACAAATGCAATCAAAGCACCTGCTCATCTTCATCTTCCGGAAGCCCTCTTAAGATGTCCTCTATGATATTCTCATCCTCAAGAGTTCCTGTTGAATGTCTGCCGCTTTTTTCTTTAGTTTCAGTTGATACTGTCTGGCCCAAAACAACCTGGAAGTAGATTTTTTCTTGTAGATTATGATCTATTATAACTTATGACCATACAGATGAGTAGATATCACTCAGTTGATTACCAGATAAAGAAAAGAAAAGAAAAGAAAAGAAAAGAAAAGAAAAGAAAAGAAAAGAAAAGAAAAAAAAAGGTAAGGATGCCGAAGAGAGAAATGATGGTATTAATGACCTTCATAACAGACACAGCTAAAAAAGGATAATGTTGAAAATTATATAAAGAGTATATAAATATGATACTAAATAATGATTATAATAAAAGATAGTTTATGCTTAATCTCTTTTGAAGGTAGAAATATAATGATGATATCAATCAAATAAAATACAAGGATGAAGCCAAAACATTACAAATTAAAACAAAAATCAAAGGTCCTCATAAAGCAAGAGCACTCACTCTAACTCTTTCCGCTGCCGTAAATCTTTCAGTCTTAGCCTTCGTTGGGTAATTTCATGGAGTCTAAGCTTCTCTCTCTCTAACGTAACTTCCTCTTGTCTCAGGAAATCATCGTGTTTTTCCCTTTCCCTAGCAAGAGAAAAATGATGATGGTAATAATAGTAATAAGGATGATGACAGTAATAATTAATATGGATATAATGATGGTAATCATAATGATAAATATACTGATAATAACAATAATACTACATAAGAAGAAATGGTACTACAAGTAATGAATATGATAATGAATATGATAATAATAATAACAATAATAATAATAATATTTATAATAATAATAATAATAATAATAATAATAATAAAAATAATAATAATAATAATAATAATAACAATAATATCATTAATAATAATAATAATAATAATAATAATAATAATAATAATAATAATAATAATAAAAATAATAATAATAATATCAATAGTAATAATAATAATGATGATAATAATAATAATAATAATAATAATAAAGATGATGATAATAATAAGAACACTAACAAGAATAACAACAACAACAATAATAATAGTAATGATAATAATAATAATAACAACAATAACAATAATATTAATAGTAATAATAATAATAATAATAATAATAATAATAATAATAATAATTATTATTATTATCATCATCATCATTATTATTATTATTATCATTATTATCAGCGGCAGCAGCATCATTTATCATTATCATTATTAATATTACCATAATTGTAATAATGATAATAAACATCATAATAATAAAGAAAAGAATAACAATAGGAATATGTACAGTAATAGTAATAGTAATAATAAAATAATAATAATAATCACAATATAACAATAAATATAACAAAAATAATATAAAAAAAGATGATAACAATAATAAGTGATTACTATTAGTACAGTAATAATTTTTATTGTTATCTTCAATCATTATCATTATTGCTATTTATTATCATTATCTTCATTATAATCAATCATTATTATCATTATCATCTCTATCATTATCACTAATACTAGGATTATTATCATTATCATCATTATCATTATAATTATCTTCATTGATATTATATCATTAATATTATTATTATAATAAGAATTTCTATTATTATTATTATCACTATTATTCTATATTAAATCATTAATAGCATAATTCTAAGAGGAATAACAAGAAAAATTACAAGAAATATTATTATAGTATAATCATAAAAGTAGTTAGAAGAACAACCATAATTTTTATAACAATAACAAGTAAACAGACAAAGAGAAAATCAAAACTGCCTTTCATACTTAATTTCTGTAATCTGAGCTTCAAGCTGGACCTTCCACTCTCCTTGCTTCTTCAATTTCTCTGCTTCTGTTTTCTTTTCCTCTTCTTCCAATTTCCGCTGCCTCTCAGCTGCTTCAATGTCTGCTCTTCGATCTTCCTCTGCTTTTTTCCGTCTCTCATCCTCCTTCCACTGCCTCTGGTCAACCCATGCCTCTTGCACAAAGTGATTGAATCGGTCGGACTCCATCTGTGTGGGGGTCATCTCAGATCATGAGCATTTTGTATCTATTTTTGTGATAATTTTTTTTTTTCCTCTGACAGAAATAGAAAAAGTGGTAATAATCTTTACCCTGGGAGTGAGATATTGATGGTTTATATTTACACATGTCAACAAAATGGATTAAACTAAATTGGAGACATTTTTTTGTAATATGTAAGAGAACATTACAACCATACATCTTACCAAAAATAGCTCATCATATAACCACAGGGTAAAGTGGCTAAAAATGAAATGTAAAATATTATAACATTTTCAGTAAAAAAAAAATACAGGCCTATTATGTTCATGAATCTCTAAACCTTTACTTGTTTACTGTAATTTTATATCCAGCCATACAAATATCTACATCACTTACTTGTCTAACTTGTGGGCTGTTTCGTCTCCAGATTTCATACGAAAGAGATTCTGTCATTTTCTGTCTCTCTTCAAGGTTCTTCTTCTTTAGGTCATCTAGGCGACACTTCAGCATCTCCACCTATGAGGAAAGTCATGAGTTTAAAATCTCAAAATCAATGTACAACACAATTTACCACACACAAACAGATAACTTTATATCATAACATGTTTACTGAATTGCCTTTGAACAAACAGAAAAGAAAACTGGATAAATTTTCTATGCCTTTCAAGTCTCATACACTTAACAATTTCCATTTAGTACCTCAGGATAGACAATATGATGGTGAACAGTTCTGTGTCTTGATTCTCTGTATATCTGCTCCCTCTCATCCTGATATCGCCTCTCATCTTCTTGAAACAGACGAGTGAGTCTGGCCCGTCTATCAGCCAGTTTACGCTCCTTCTCCTCCTTTTTACGAAGCTCTTCTTCATCGACACTGGAACGATATTTCAGAGTAAACAATACCCTAGAAATTTTCCTCTTTTTCAAGACTAATTCACAACACATATACATAACTTGAACTTTATAAATCAAAGAGGCTTTGATACCTTATTATGTTAACCCCTAATAAACAAATCTAAAAAACCTACCATTTGTGCTTTGGCTGAGCAATAGCAGTGTAGTACTGTGCCTGCCATTCCTTTTTCTTCAAACTATTGACAGTGTTCTTCCATTCCTCAAGACGCCATGCTTCCTCATTCCGCCGTTGGTTATATGCCTCGAACCACTCCCGAGCAGAACCTGGTCGACTACCGGGACGGACTCTTAGAGGGTTGATTGCAGATGTAGATCGCACTGAGCCTGCTGTTCCAGGACGACGTCGAGAC
>NC_061854.1:13635812-13638312 GCF_019202785.1 Penaeus chinensis
TTTAATAAAAATAACAGCATTGATATTGATAGCACTAGTAAAAAGACATTTTCCCCGCAAACTGAAGGAAAGGTGAAATCAGGTGAGATCTACTAATTGAGTCCTTGGGGCTAAGCACTTGCAGAGCCATTTGTGTGCAGAGACATTTCACAAAACAATATTACATTGAACACAACCTTTTCCCAGGGTCTTGGGTTAACAGTCTACATTGATGTATCAGTCAGTGCCTAACAATTATCCCCCATTTCTAGGTCTTCAAAACGACCACACAGCCCTCCTGAAACAGATTGAGGAAGGGCTTGTTGCAGTCCACAGTCAGGCACTCACTGCAGAGGTTGACCCCAATGGTGTGAACGTCCCTCCTCCACAGCCCACCTTTGAGCCTTTTGCTAAAGTTGACCATGTGACTTTAGGATCTCCTGCACATATAGCGGTAAGAATGAGGAATTTTGGTGAAAAGGTTAGAAAAAAGAAAAAAAGAGACTAGAGATGATTTTTGAGAAGTGGGAAATTTAAGTTTATTGCATTTTAAGCTGTTGATGCTTAGAGAGTGTGTACATACGTACTGTGATTTGAGCTTATTAATTTTGTTTCTACAAAGATGGCTCCAGTAGTGCTTGGGCATCAAGAAGATGCTTACTAGGCCTGACAAATCTCACCTGTTTAACCTTTAGCTTGATTATCAGAAGGATTTTTTGAAATTATATTATTTACTATTAGTATTGTAAATATTATTATAATGGTATTGTAAATGATAATAATAATGATAATAACAGTATTATAGAAAAATCAGGTGAGGTCAAATAGGATTACTAATTGCCTTCTTAGTGACAAAGGGCATCTAGAGCTATGTGTAAATAAGATTACAAAAAACAAAACTACAGTGGACAATGCATGTACCTGGTCCCAGTGGGTTAAACAGGAATTGTGGGTTTTGCAGTCATGGAGTGTCATGAGAAACAAACAGGTAGTCTGAGAGATTCTCAAGGGTTTTTAGACGTAAAGTGTCTTTGGAAACAAGACATTATTATTCATTTGATTTATTACTGATATATTGTTAGTTTCACTTCTTTTTATATCATACTTGAGAGTACTTTCTATGTTATTATAATGTCATTTTTATATTTTAACCCCTTGCCGATGGGTACGATGGGTAGACACGTGCTATGCCCACTGTTAGTACTTGTTTGATTATTTTTACACATGGATGGCTATACTTGTACTAAGTCACCAATGAGCCAGTTATGAGTACTGCCCGTCTCGCCCGTTCACCTTTTTTATGTTATCTTATTTTGCTGTTACTAATATTAAAAGACATTATAATAATTATAATGTTTATAATAAAAATAACACCATTGATATTCATAGCACTAATAAATAATACGTTTTTCCTGCCAATTCAAATCAGGTATGGTCACAAGGTCTACTAATTGACTCCTTTGTGGCTAAGCACTAGCAGAGCCATCTATGCGCAGACATTTCACAAAAAAATATAGAAAATAAACACAGAATTTTCCCCATTTTTTTTTTCATTTTCCCTGACAGCATTGGGTTAAGAAAATGTTTAATGAAGGATGTTACTTTAGATAGGCTTTAAATTGTATTCTTGTCTAAATACTGGCCACCGTCACTCCAGGGCCTACAGGAAGGCGACCAGATCGGAAAGTTTGGATCGGTTGTGAGCAGCAACTTCCGCAACATGACTAACATTGCAGAAATTGTGAATCACTCGGTGAACTCCACAATTCAGGTAATATCATTAGGTTATAGAATGCTAAGAAATAAAAGTGGCATGGGTTCTTAAATATATAGAGGCATTGGTAAAAAAATTAAAGATACTTGGCAAATTACTCCAGTTTACATTCAGTCTTTGTCATTATGTAATTAAAGAGTTTTTATAACATTTGATATCATTCACACTAAGGGAATTATTTGTTATTCAATTTTCTGGCTATTTCACCATGTTCTTACTAGACTTTATTCTTAATAACCACTTTGCATTTGATTTAAGTCCAGGCTTCATCATCATGTTATGCAGACACCATAATTACACAGAAGTAGAAAAAGTAGGGAAACTACTAAAGCTGGTGTTCCACTCCCCACACTCATCCCTGGTCCCTGAGCTACCTCGAGCCACCCAGCCTCCCATTTTGGTTACAAGTGCAGTTAGCCCCCCCCCCCCCCCACATTACCACCACCACTAGCAACGAGGCACTTCTAGACTAACTTGTAATGATGTTTTGATAATATAATATTCTAAAAATAATTTTAAAGATTATCATGAAGTATAAATCCTTATTGCCTGCAAGACTGTTAGCAGAAAGTGGGCAAATTACATTTAAATCTGGCTTCCCTTCCCCAGATTAACATGCTTAGTCTCGGCTTAAGTCTGGTCCCAGAGTCAGATAAGGTTTGTGAAACACAATCTTAGGCAAATTACTCATTAGAAGATTTTGAACATTTTTCCTGTGCTCCACCAGGTCATTGTCCAGAGAGAAGA
>NC_061854.1:13643312-13648312 GCF_019202785.1 Penaeus chinensis
AATCATCAGCAAAGCCTATATAATAAAAGCCAAACCCTTTATGCAAATTAAGTCATTCATACATGCAACTAATTAGTCTTATTAAAACACCTGACTGATTACATGTTCATGATTAAATAAGGTTGCAAGGTATTGCTACACTCGAATTGGCCATTGCAATACGAGGTGCTCCCGAAGCCACGTGTATACAGCAAGGAAAATATGTGTTATCAAATATATATTTTTTAATTTTTTGTTTCGTTACCTGTTATCTCATTTTTTAAAATATTTGTTTTTGGTTTGTTTTTCTTCGTGGTTCGATCAGAGCCATCCGCCGCCGGTCTTCTGGCTGTGGCGGATCAGCGGCTCCGCCTGGTTGGTGGGCGAGTTGCCCTTGAACGTCTCGGCCGGGGGCGTGGCCGGCTTCTGCTCGCCCGGCGGCTTCGGGGCGGCAGCCTTCTCGGACGGCTTCTCGGCGGCCGGCTTAGCGTCGCTCTTCTCCTCGGGCTTGGCGGCAGCCGGCTTCTCCGCGGGCTTGGCGGCGGCCGGCTTCTCCTCGGGCTTGGCGGCGGCCGGTTTCTCCTCGGGCTTCGGGGCAGCCGGGGCAGCGGGCTTCTCGGGGGCGGGGGCAGGGGCGGCCGGGGCAGCGGGCTTCTCTACGGCTTTCTCAGCGGGTTTCGCGGCTGGCGTGGCGGCCGTGGGCTTGGCGACTGGCTTGGGGGCGGCGGCGGGGGCGGGTTTGTCCTCGGCGGCCTTGTCACCGGGCTTGGGCGTGGGCGGCGGCGTCTTGTCGATGGCAAACTTGGAAGGCATCTTCGCGGGCGGCGAGGGCGGCACGGGCGTCTCGGTGGGTGCGGGCGTGGACGGCGTCACGGCGATGGTGGGCGTGACGGACTTGCGGATGTCCTCCTTGGGCTCCTGCTTGGGCGGAAGCCGCGATGGGCGCCGCACGAAGTCCACCGACTCCAGCTCATCCGAGCCGGTGAAGGCCTGCTGCTGCTGCACCTGCTGCACGCGGGGCGCCACGGGGCGGCGGACGGCGCTCTCGCCCTCGATGCGCCGCAGCCCGACGGCCACAGGCGGCGGGATGCGCACGGGGGCAGGCTTGGCCGCGGCGGCGGGGGCCTGGTCCTTCGTTGGAAGCACACCGCTTGCCTTAATCTGGCTCGGCTTGATCATGCCCGGGCTCGGCGCCACCGCTACCTTGGGAGCCGGCGCGCTCTCCTTCTGCGTCTTCGCGTCCTCCTTCTTGACTGGCGCGGGGGGCTTCGTCTCGGACACGCTCGTCACCAACACGGCGGGCTTGGAGGGGGCGGCGTCCTTCTTGTCCACCTCCGCCTTCTTCAGGCCGCTCAGCTTCTTGATGGAATCCTTCGAGAACACGTTGGTCGGGACGTCGAGGCTCATGTTCTCGTTGCTGGAGCCCTCCGTGCGCTTGAGGCAGGTCGGCGTGCGGCGTCCGGGCACCGTCAGTTTGGTCAGGTCCTTGGCTTGGCCTGCAGGAGGGAAGCAGGAAAGGGCGGGGAGGGGGGGTAGAAGAATTTCATTGGTTAGGCAAGAAAAACAATGTATGTGGTCAAGTAAGGTAAATCATCAAGGTAAATATTCTCCAGATTTTTTTTGCTTAATATTGGTGCAACATGAGCAGTCATATGAAAGGTCACTTCAGAACTCTGCCTGGGTGTCCTCACACCCGAAACCCCAGTGCCATCCTTACCATCCTTTGCGATGGTAGGCATGGGGGTCTCGGCGGGAGAATGGTGGGGGCTCAGGTCCAAGCTCTTGATGGCATCCAGGAGATGAGGGCCGGTGTACAGGTCGGGGAAGGGCGAGCATCCGCGGGAGGACCCTGGGGAGCCGTCGGGCGTTCCCTCCTCCATCCTGCGTCGGGCCTTCTCTATGGCTTCCTTCAGGTTCTCGCGGCCCTCCTGGTTGCCGATGCCGATCTGGGACCTGGGGATGGAGGGGAGGGATGAACAAACGGGTAAAGGAGAGAGAGAGAGAGAGAGAGAGAGCGAGAGAGAGCGAGAGAGAGAGAGAGAGAGAGAGAGAGAGAGAGAGAGAGAGAGAGAGAGAGAGAGAGAGAGAGAGAGAGAGAGAGAGAGAGAGAGAGAGAGAGAGAGAGAGAGAGAGAGAGAGAGAGAGAGAGAGAGAGAGAGAGAGAAAGTGAGAAGTGATCATGAAAAAGTTGTAATCGAAGACAGACAAGAAATAAAGACCGACGAGGAAATGTGTGAATCATTACGCAAACTTAATTTTACTCATTAGTTTCAAAGGTATTAACTGTTACAGGTGTAGGCCTATAACATCCACTGGTTCTTATTACTTCCCTAAGTTTTAAAAAAATGAAATCATACTTTAATCATAAATCCCATTTGGCCATGCTATGAGTATTTAAGAGAAGTTGTGAGAATAAAAAGCACACCCCGCTACTGAAAGAAAACAATCCAAAACCCGAAAATCTGTGACCTACACCCGTACGTGACCCGAACTCACAACCTACAGCCCCGCGAAGCCCAAATACTCACGCGCGAGCAGCTCCCTCCACGATACTGGCCAGGTCTGCGGGCTTGTTGGCCATGGCGAGTTTGGCGACGCGTTTGAACCGGCTGTTGGCTCCCTCCTCGACAGGGCGCTTCCTTCACCTCGCGGTTGGGATCCTCCGAGCCCATGGCGGGAGACACGTGGAAGTCGCGCATTAGCCGTCGCTCCCACACGCGCATCTTGCGGCCCAGGGCAGCTGTGGGAGGGGGGGGGGGGTGCGACAGAGGGGTCAGAAAGGGGAGAAGGGGGAAGGAAGAGAGGTGTCGGTGGGTTGCGGTGGAGGGAGGGAGATAAAATAAAGAGGTTTTGTGGTTAGTATAAAATTTTATATATACATATAATTGTTGGCTACGTATAATGAATATCTGGCTGCGAAAGAGACTTATTCACACAAATAAGTGCCTTTCATGAAAACAAACAACCACAAACAAGTCAGCCCCCCGCCCCCACTCCGATCGATTCCAACCGAACCGAAAAAACTCAAAGCGAACTCACCCCGACTCTTCTTAGCGCAAGAGGAGACATCCATTCCGTTGGCGCCGAAGAGGTCAATCAGTTCGAACCGCAGGGACGAGATGTCACCCTTGACCTCGCTGATGTCATCCTCGTTGATGGGGCGCTCTTCGTTTCGGCGTTGCAGCGAGCACACGTAGCGCCACAGGAGAGCGCGCATGACGGACAGGTAGCGGTAATCGCGGGCCTTGCGACGGCGGGAGTGGGTCTGGGGGGGGGGAGCGAAGGAGGAGGGGGAAGGGGAGGGGGAATAAGGAAGATGGGGAAGGGGAAGGAGGAGGGGGAAGGGGAGGGGGGAAGGAGGAGGGAGGAGGAGGAAGGGGAAGGGGAGGGTGAATAAGGAAGATGGGAAGGGGGAAGGAGGAGGGAGAAGGGGAGGGGGATGGAGGAGGGAGAAGGGAAAAGGAAGATTGGGGGAAGGGAAAGGGGTAAGAGGAGGAGGAAGAAAGAAAAGAGGGGAAGGAAGATGGGGAAGAAGAGAAGGGAAAGCGAGGAAGGGGAGGAGGATGAAGATAGGGGGAAGCGCAGGAGGAGGGAGATGAGGAAGGAAGGGGGAGAGAAGAAAGGGGAGCGAGGAAGAGAGAAGAAGAAGATGGAGGAATGGAGGGAGGAGAGAGGGAAGCGAGGAAGGGGAGGGAAGAAAATGGAGGGAAGCGGGGAAAGGGAAGGCATGGAGATGGAGGAGGAAGGAGAAAGGGGAAGAGGGAGGGAAGAGGAGTAGGAAGAAGAAAGAGGGGGGAAGGGGAAGATAAATAAAGAAAAAGGAAGAAAGTGAAGAAAAGGGAGGCAAAAGAGGAAGGGAACGGGAAAGGAGAGAGGTGAACGTGAGAGGTAGGGTAAGGAAGAAAGGGAAAGGAAAAGATGAAGAGGACAGGGGGGGGGGAGGGTAAAAAGAGGCGAAAAGGTGGAGGAGAGAGGGAAGGGGAAAAGAAGAAAGTACACCATAGTTTAGTATAGTACAATATTGTATAGTTTAGTATAAATATATGAGTTATAGACAGAAATACGGAAAGAGAGGCAGATAAAAACGAAATACGGAAACGCAACACAACAGTCTATATAAACGTATCATCAAGTTCTTCAAGAAACACATAAAACCTTACCCCACACTTTCACACTCCTTTCCTTTTTCACCCTTCCTATCTTCCCTCCCTACCTACCCCCCCTCTTCCCTACCTCCCTCCCTACCCCCCTCTTGCCTGCCTCCCCCCTCCATTCCCCACTTTTCCTTGTCTCCCTCCCTATCCCCCCACTTCCCTGCCTCCTTCCCCTCTCCCCCTTCCTCAACCACCTACCCTTGACGACATCCTTCGAACGAGTTCCTCCTGGCGGCTGTTCTTGCCACACATCCTCATGAAGCTCTTCGGTGTCGGGAGGATGTTGAAAGGAGGAGGCAGGGTGTTGCCCACCTCGAAGTAGGACATCCACAGCTTGGTGCGGGCGAATTTCCATTCCGTATCGGCGTGTTCCTGTTGGGAAGTTGGGGATCGTGAGAATCTGAGAAGTTGGGGATCGTAAGAATCTGGGGAAGTTGGGGATCGTGAGAATCTGGAGAAATTGGGGATCGTGAGAATCTGGGGAAATGGGGAGCGTGGGGGAATTGGGGAACGTGATAATCTGGGGAAATTGGGGAACGTGAGAATCTGGGGAAATTGGGGAACGTGAGAATTTGGGAAACTGGGAACGTAAGACACATAAAATGGGAATTGGGAATGAAGGGAGGTATATGGTGTTATAGTGGATTAGAAACGAGTGTGAGGTGTGATATGGGATGATATTGTGGATTAGGGTCGAGAATGGGAACGGGCGGTGGAGACTGTAGTTAAGAGAGCGAGACTGGGTGCTTGAAGTATGTTGATATAGTGGAATGTGTGATGGCATATGGTGGAATGATGGGGGGGTATGGTAAAGTTTTGAATATAGTGAGGTGTATGATGGATCAATGAAATGATTAATAACATATG
>NC_061854.1:13653312-13660812 GCF_019202785.1 Penaeus chinensis
GAGGAAGAAGAAAGATGACGGGAAGAAGGGAGGGAGAGAAATAAGATTAAGATAGGGAGAGGAGAGGGATGTTGATGGTGTGATGGGAGATGGAGGGATGAGAAGAGGATGGTGAGGTGGGAACAGAGAAAGGGGTGAGAGGAAAGTTGATGGTGAGACAGAAGAAGATGAAAGGATGGTAGTGCTAATGGTAGTGGTAATGAGGAGATGGAATGATGGTGATGAATGGGAGGTAAAAATGAGAACATATGTTGGTCATGAGGTAAGGAAATGATGAACAGATGATAGGGGTGATAATAATGAGATAAAAAAGATGAACAGGTGACACTGATGATTATACAGAGGGAAAAGAGATACACAATATGATGAAAAGTTGAGAATGATGTGGAAGGAGAGAAAGAGAAAAAAAATGCAAGGGTAGCTGATAAATCGAAGTAATGAACATTTTTTTTTTTTTTTTTACAAGAAGATACGGACGCTAAAAAACGGATAAATATGTATGAAAGAAGAAGAAAAAAAAAGGTAGTAATGATATTTTTTCTAAATATGTACATCAAATAAAACAAAATAACACAAAATAATTTATAAATATGTGATGGATAATGTTAAAACAAGATTTATTTTTCAACGTGCTGTAAAAAAATATTTTTTCGTCATGATACAAAAGTTTGAATATTTATGAGGAAAACAAATGCTATTGTGTGGCTTATACTGAAGACCCGACTATGCAGATTAATGGAAAAAAGTGATTTTTTTTTTTTGATCAGTGAAGTAGAAGAAAGAAAATATTAGTAAAAAATACGGAAAACAATGATGTATGGAGAAAAAAAAAATTAAAAAATGACAAATAGGCTTGAATAGACATTTTATATCCAAATAACAAAGTGATTAAGAATAAGCATACGATTAAAAAGAAGAACGAGACTAAAATAAATACGAGGGACCGAGAAAGGTAAAAAAAAAAAAAAAAAAAAAGTAAATCACATTAGCAGAATAGAAAAGACAGGAAAAAATATTCATATCAGATAAAGAAATTCACACAAAGAAGAATGCAAGAAACAAAGAGATAACTGATATACAAAAGAAACTAAGCGATAAATATACATCACAGAATACAGAAAAATTAAAGATGGTCATAGAAGAAGCATACGTGACAGAAAAAAAAGTCACAAAAGAGAGAGAGAGAAAAACACACACCCACAAAACACGAAAAGATAACAAACACACACAAAACACAAAAAAGATAACAAACACACACACAAAACACGAAAAGATAACACACACACACACACACAAAAGATTAAAAAAAAACACACACACACGCATGGAAAGAATACGAGACACAGAAAGCGATAACAGGAACCAAGAATAAAAGGCGAAACTCACGCAGGAAGAAGAGATAGGAGGCAGAGTGGATAAGGAACTTCATAAACGGAGTTCGGATAAGTGCTCCAGTAGGGCTATCCGGAGTAAGGATGTAGAGGACACAGTATAGGGGAAACAGAGCCACGACCTGAAAGAGTTATGAGAGAGTTAGAACAGTTATAGAAAGAGTTAGAAGAGAGTTAGAAAAGAGTTATATGAGTTAGAAAAAAGTCATATGAGTTAGAAAAGAGTTAAAAGAGAGTTAGAAAAGAGTTATATGAATTAGAAAAGAGTTAGAAGAGAGTTAGAAAAGAGTTATATGAGTTAGAAAAGAGTTATATGAGTTAGAAAAGAGTTAGAAGAGAGTTAGAAAAGAGTTATATGAGTTAGAAAAGAGTTATATGAGTTAGAAAAGAGTTATATGAGTTAGAAAAGAGTTATATGAGTTAGAAAAGAGTTAGAAGAGAGTTAGAAAAGAGTTATATGAGTTAGAAAAGAGTTAGAAGAGAGTTAGAAAAGAGTTAGAAGAGAGTTAGAAAAGAGTTATATGAGTTAGAAGAGAGTTAGAAAAGAGTTATATGAGTTAGAAAAGAGTTAGAAGAGAGTTAGAAAAGAGTTCTATGAGTTAGAAAAGAGTTAGAAGAGAGTTAGAAAAGAGTTATATGAGTTAGAAAAGAGTTATATGAGTTAGAAAAGAGTTATATGAGTTAGAAAAGAGTTATATGAGTTAGAAAAGAGTTATATGAGTTAGAAAAGAGTTATATGAGTTAGAAAAGAGTTAGAAGAGAGTTAGAAAGGAGTTATATGAGTTAGAAAAGAGTTATATGAGTTAGAAAAGAGTTATATGAGTTAGAAAAGAGTTATATGAGTTAGAAAAGAGTTATATGAGTTAGAAAAGAGTTAGAAGAGAGTTAGAAAGGAGTTAGAAGAGAGTTAGAAAAGAGTTATATGAGTTAGAAAAGAGTTAGAAGAGAGTTAGAAAAGAGTTAGAAGAGAGTTAGAAAAGAGTTATATGAGTTAGAAAAGAGTTTAAAAGCGTTAGAAAGAGTTGTAAGTGTTAGAAAGAGTTATATGAATGTTATAAGTGTTATAAAAGTTATAAAAGAGTTATAAGTATTATATAAAACGTTATAAAAGTTATAAGTGTTGCAAAAGAGTTATAATATAAGCGATCAAAAGAACATTGCAGTTACAGTTAACAGGAGGGACTCATGACAAGAACGAACAGAAGAACTTTTCAACGAGAATGAACAGAGAACAAAGTGTAAGAGTAAACGGAAGAACGTTGCATTAAAACTGAACAGAAATCATAACACAAGGGAAACAGAGCCACGACCTAATCATTAGTAAAATGAACAGAGAAGAAAATCCCCCTCAGAAAATAACCCTCAGGAGATCCCTCTCAGGAAATCGCCCTCAGAAAATCCCACTCAGGAAACCGCCCTCAGAAAATCGCCCTCAGGAAATCCCTCTCAGAAAATCCCCCTCAGAAAATCCCTCTCAGAAAATCCCTCTCAGAAAATCCCCTTCAGGAAATCCCTCTCAGAAAATCCCTCTCAGATAATCCCCCTCAGGAAATCCCTCTCAGATAATCCCCCTCGGGAAATCGCCCTTACCTTAATAATCTCCAGACACTTATCAATGACGGCTTTCCTCCTGAAGCCTGGGAGACCTTCGTACCAGAGGGCAGCCAGCAGTTGTTGAATGTTAGGGTGGGCCACGAACTGCGAAATGAAGAGGAAGAGGGTGATGCTGGTGATGATGATGGTGATGAACGGGTGATGGTGATGGCGAAGAACTGATGGTGGTGATAGTGGTGATGAACTGATGATGGTGATGATGACGGTGATGATGGTGGTGATGAACGGGTGATGGTGATGGAGAAGAACTGATGGTGGTGATAGTGGTGATGAACTGATGATGGTGATGATGACGGTGATGATGGTGGTGATGAACGGGTGATGGTGATGGCGAAGAACTGATGGTGGTGATAGTGGTGATGAACTGATGATGGTGATGATGATGGTGATGAACGGGTGATGGTGATGGCGAAGAACTGATGGTGGTGATAGTGGTGATGAACTGATGATGGTGATGAAATGATGGTGCTGATGGCTAAGAATTGATGGTGGTGATGAAATGATAATGGTGATGTTGATGAAATGATGATGGTGATGATGACGATGACAAACAAATAAGTAACGCATGGTGAGACTTAGAAGAAAGAATAAGTCAAGATCAAAGCCTTATTTTACGTTAGTGGTCAAACGAGTGTTTCAGGTGTTAGTTTGCTTTCGACAAGTTATTTACCATTTACTTATATCTCTGTTTATTTACATGTCACGATTTATTATTTACTGTGTTACTCCTTCCTATACGTGTGACTGTGTTATAGTGTCACGTCGTTTATAATTTTAATTCGTGTTGTATGCGATTACTGGTATTTATTAACGCGGTTACAATATCTTGAAATACATCTTTTCTTTATTTTAATGTGGTTTTGTGTAGGCTGAAATTATTTTTATTATAGATACCTTTAATATGAATATAATATCTATCATCAGTGTCATCATTATCACCACTCGTAACTCAACTAGTTAACTGCGCAGATATGAAACAAACAATATAGTAATGATGATGTTTTAAAAGAATATATACGAACATTAGGAGAGAGAGAAAAAACACGAACAATTAAAAAAGAAAGACAAAACCAACAAAAATGACAGAAACAAATAAAAACAAACGAACGGACATTAGGAATAACATACACGCTTAAAAATAAAAGAGAGAGAAAGAAAAACGGAAATCAAAATCAAGAACATTCAGGATTTCCCCCGCGTCAGATCCCCAGCGACGCCCTCTCTCACCGACCTTCTTCTGCTTATAATCGATGGCCAGTTCGAGGCGGCGCAGCATCATGTGCTCTCCGTCCTCGTAGGGAACCACAGACTCAGGGTCGTGGTTGAGGATGACAGCCAACTCGGTGGAGGATCGAGTGTGACTCAGCAGCTCCTCGGCGAATCCCATACACTTGCGACGGAGTTCCTGCGGGGAGTGAGGGAGGCGTTTCGTGGTGAGTTTGGGGAATGGAAGGATTTGCGGGATTTTGGAGTATGGAGTGGAATAATTCTTGGGTTGTTTTTTTGTGTGGTTGATGTGAGTGATGTGGGGTAATATGTGCGTGTGTAAGGATGATGGTGCGGGTGTATGTGTGTATACAGTATATATCCACAGATCAGATGTGCATATACACAAACACACACAGACACACACACACACATCCCATTACACACATACATACAACACACACATAACCCCTTAACATACACCTTTTGCACTCTCCCCTACCCACCCACCCATCTAACCCACTCTACCCACCCCCTTAACCCACCCTACCCCACCCTAACCCACCCTACCCCACCCAACCCCACCCTACCCCACCCGACCCACCCCCTTAACCCACTCTACCCACCCCCTTAACCCACCCTACCCCACCCAACCCCACCCTACCCCACCCTAACTCACCGTGTACTCAGCCCTGAACTCGTGCTCGGTATTGGCCAGGTTCTTCAGTTCCCAGGAGAGCTCGAAGGCCGTGAGGATGGGGTCGGTGGAAGACAGGGCGATGAGGGAGGGCGAGGCGAGGGCGCGGTAGGCGTTGATGCGAGAGCGGGAGTGGCGGAGGGAGTCCTCAGAGGAGGTCTTGATGCAGTCGGGGCAGCCGCACCTGGTGGAGAAGGGGGGGGGGGGGGGAGGAGGGGAGGGAGGGAGAAGGGAGGGGGAGAGGAGGGAAGAGGGGGAGAGAGGAGAGGAGGAGGGAAGGGGGGAGAGGAGGAGGGAAGAGGGGGAGAGGAGGAGAGAGGGAGGGAGAGGAGGAGGGAAGGGTGGGGAGAGAGGAGGGGAGGGAGGGAGAAGGGAGGGGGAGAGGAGGGAAGAGGGGGAGAGGAGGAGAGAAGGGGGGAGAGGAGGAAAGAAGGGAGGGGGAGAGGAGGAGGGAAGAGGGGGAGAGGAGGAGAGAAGGGGGGAGAGGAGGAGGGAAGAGGGGGAGAGGAGAGAAGGGGAGGGAGAAGGAGGGAGAGAAGACAAGACGAGGGAGAGAGGGGAGAGAGGGAGAGTTTGTTGGGGAATGGAGAGGAGTTAGTGTGGAAGGGTTAGTGGGGAAGGAAAAGGGGAGAGTTGGGGGTAGGAGGGTTGGCGCGAAAATGGTGGGGTTGGGTAGAGGTTCGGAGGGAGGGACGTTATTAGTATCGTTATCGTTAAGTACCAGTTTATCGCATCATTATAGGTCATCAAAAATGTTCAGGTTATTATTTTATAATTATTACAGTTATAATAATAATAATGATTATAATAATAATAATAATAATAATAATAATAATAATTATTATTATTATTATTTTGGTAGTCAACATTACGTTGTGTTTCCTTACCATTATCATGTTGTCAACAAGTTTATTCATGTACACGTACGGGAAATAATGGTGCCATATTATAAAAGTTTGTCCATTAATGTGAGATATGGCGCTGTGTTTTAGCCTTCCAGAATATTCCTTAATAACCTTATGTAACATGAAGGCCATTCGTTAGCAATAAGAAACCAACTATATTACGAAGAATATATTAACTGTTCGCTATCCCAAACAATACAAACAGAGAATGATTAAAGAGGAAAAGTAAGGTTATATATATATATATATATATATATATATATATATATATATATATATATAAGGAATTTATATCTATCCTCCCTAACAAAGCTATCGACAGTACTGGTTCTCACTCAGAGGGAGCGGGACTAAACCCTTTTCCATTCTGATTTTTTTTGGGGTAAATTAGAACTGTTTAAGTTGAAATGTTTGGCAGTGGAGGCAATTTATGGATCTGTTTGTGTGTGTTTTCCTGATATTGAATATTTCTATGTAGGGACAAAACATTATATAAAGATAAATTTTCATAAAGGTATTTCATGCCACTGCAAACAATGCACTCTCATTTTCTAAAAAAAAAGAAAATGTTCCTTTTTATCAACTTTGACCTTCAAAACTCCAATAATAAAGTCTAACTGAGTAATATCATGCAAACCACAGTAAAACAAAACGATTTTTATATCATAAAAGGCCAACATGTACAAGCATTTCATAGCATTCTTTATAAATATCTAATTCCTTCCCACGAACTGCTGTTGTAATATCCGTTATTATTTTCATTATTGCGATGAAAAATACTTTCATAAGTATGATTATTACTATTTTCCCATCCATATAGTTTTACATTATCAACATCATCATAAATGTGGATATCTTTTTTGATAACATTACGTTATTATTAGGATCATATCCCAAGCACTCCATTCCCTCCCTTGAACATTAAAACATAAAATCATAACAAAGAAAAACAAGAGAAGTAAAAAGAAAAGAAATATATATATATAGAATAAAAAAGAAAAAAAAAAGAACAGAAATACAATAATAATAATAAAAAAATAAGATGAATATAAAAGAAAAAAAAGCCTAGAAACGTTACGAAAAACAAAAGAAAATCGCGCAGCACCGAAGCCACAGAAAGCCACAGAAAACGGGCTTACCTAATGTCGTGGGGCATGGGCAACATAGCTCCACGATCCAGAAGGATTTTCAGGATCTCATAGTTGTCACGATGGGCGGCCAAGATGAGAGGCGTAATCTCGGGCGTGAAGGCGGAGGTGTTGCGGTCTGCCTTTTCCCAAGACTGCGGGCGTGGGCGGGGGAAGGGAGAGAGAGAGAGAGGTTGGAGTAAGGGGGTTGAAGATTTGATTGGGCTTGATGCCTTTGTTTTATTGCTGAGATCGCTTTACCCTATTCTCAACTACAAAGTAGAATAGATGGGTAAGAGAGAGAGAGAGAGAGAGAGAGAGAGAGAGAGAGAGAGAGAGAGAGAGAGAGAGAGAGAGAGAGAGAGAGAGAGAGAGAGAGAGAGAGATTGACTGACTAACAGACAGACAGGTAAACAGGTAGACAGACAGAGTAACTGATTGGCTAACAGACAGACAAGCAAGAAAAAAAACCCAGACAGATCAACTTACTGACTGACAGACGGAGAAAACCTGAAACAGAGAGAGAGAGAGAAAAGAAGACAGACAAGGACTCACGTAGG
>NC_061854.1:13668312-13675812 GCF_019202785.1 Penaeus chinensis
CATGTCTCCCCTCTTTGCCTCAAGTACCCTCCCTCGCCAAAAGAACCTGCGAAAAAAAAAATAGGATTTGAAAAAGGTTTCCCGGCACTCCGTTCCATGTCCCAGCACTCACCAGCAACAAAAGTGAAAGTACACCCAAAGAGTCCAACTTTTAGTCCAGATCCATAAACCTGTGAGGCCTGCTGGAGTCTGGAGCCAAGAGGCCTTGCGTGTAACCGGCCTGGAAGGGGTGAAGAACCAAGCGGATTCACACTGCGCCCACGGAACAGATAGACTGGAGGGGCTGTGCGTCACACTTTCTTTTATAGATACTTGCAGGGGCTTCGCTAATCCCTTTAGCATCTCCTGTGAAGGCAGGCAGGCGGCAGAGCCGTGGGGAAACCAACCACCCCCCTCCCTCCCCTACCAGTCTCCCCCCCAGCTCTCCTGAAGCGCCGTTGGGTGGCGCTGGAACATGGCATTGAGGAAGACCATATCGGGAGGCAGTCGGGGACTTCGCCAAGGTATGCTCCTTTGCTTTTTTCTTCTTTCTTTTCCTTCTCTTTTCCAACAGGTCTCTAGAAATCCATGATAAAGTCACAAATGTGGATTCTTTTCCCCTTGAATTATCTTTAGGACATTCGTAACGTGAAGGGAAGAGTGCCAGATCCGAAACATTCTCTTTGAACCATCGCGGATGTAATGCCATGTTTGTGTCAGCTCATTCGGTCACTCACCCGCTCGCGCCCCCTTCCTGGTATGGTGGAACGACGGGCAGGTTTAAAGGTCTCGGGAATACGTGAGTAGCTTATCCTGTGATGTTGAATAGAGATAGTATGTTAGTAATCTTGTTAACAACTGTGTAGCATAGAATTGTCTCTCTTTTTTAAAGGCGCTGAACTTGGGAAGATTTTCACCTTTATCAGAGATGTTTTTATGAATATAACGTCACTGCTATTGGTGCAAAAATAGTTGAAGGAGAGATTTAAACAAATGAAAATAGTATTTGAAAACAAAGATAAGACGAGATGCGTAAGAATGTAAAGACGTTACAGTATCTCAGTTTATTAATACTTAAAACCTGTCGTACATAAATACTTTTCATCTTGTTTTTTATATACAACTTCACTCGGCTAAAAATGGCAGACACAAGAAACGAAGAAAGAATAAGAGGAGGGATGGAGAAAATTATAATAATTTTCACTCATTTGATTCTTTGCTCGTCAAATAAACTTGGGGAACTTCATCAGTTATTCTTTGTGCTATTTTGAATTCATTCTTTGATGTGATTATGTTCTTGTATTCACTGATCTTAAGCAATACTGATAGTTTAATAGATTCCCCTCTCTCTCTATCTATCTATCTATCTATCTATCTATTTATCTGTCTATCTCTTTCTTTCTCTCTCTCTCTCTCTCTCTTTCTCTCTCTCTCTCTTCCTCTCTCTCACTCTCTCTCTCTCTCTCTCTCTCTCTCTCTCTCTCTCTCTCTCTCTCTCTCTCTCGCTCTCTCTTTCCCTCTCTCTCTCTCTCTCTCTCTCTCTCTCTCTCTCTCTCTCTCTCTCTCTCTCTCTCTCTATCTCTCTATCTATCTATCTATCTATTCATCTCTCTCTCTCTCTATCTGTCTATCTATCTATCTATCTATTCATCTCTCTCTCTCTTTCTCTATCTATCTATCCATCTATCTATCTATTCATATCTCTCTCTCTCTCTCTCTCTCTCTCTCTTTCTCTCTATCTATCTATCTATCTATCAATCTATTTATTCATCTCTCTCTCTCTCTCTCTCTCTCTCTCACTCTCTCTCTCTCTCTCTCTCTCTCTGAGTGTCTTTGTCTCTGTATCTGTCTCTCCCCTCTCTCTCTCATTATCATTATTAATGATAATAAAGATGATGATAATGATGATAATAATACCAATAATAACAATAATAATATTGATAATGATAATAATAATGATTATATTAATAATAATAATAATAATAATAATAATAATAATAATAATGATAATAATAATGAGGATAATGAGGATGATAAAAAACAACTATAGTAATAACATTAATAATAATGATAAGAACAGGATTGATAAGCATAAGAATAAGAATAAGAATAAGTAATAAGAATGAAGAATTGAGAATAAAAAGAAGAGTAAGATTAATACTAAGAAGGAGAAAAAGAAGCAGAAGAAATAGAATACAACAATGATAAGATAATAATCATGAAAATTATAATGATAATAATGATAATGACGATGATGATGATGATGATGAAGATAATGATGATAATGATAATAATAATAATGATAATAATAGTAATAATAATAATAATAATAATAAAAATAATAATAATGGTAATGATAGTAATAATAATGATGATGATGATGATAATAATAATAATAATAATAATGATGATAATAATAATAATAAGAAGAATAAGAATCGTAATAATAATAATGACAATAATGATAATAATTATAATAATGATAATGATAATACCAAAGTGGAGTACGTCTCTTGGATAAAAAGGGGACGCTGCAGCATGGTCGATATATAGAAGAACGTTATTATGTGTGAAGGCCAACAGTAAGGGAAATGCTGTAACTTTCGATATATTTCACCCTACTACTCAGGCAGCAATTGCTTACGAGGACACTGTCTGGAAAGTTGCACGAACGTGTTGATGCCAACGATTTATGACCATCAGAGCAAAAGGCCTGCCGTGGAGACGCGAGGGAAGAAAGACTGGGTGTATAAGAACAGCAAAAGAAGACGCACAGACATTGTGACTGTGGATGGAGCGTTACGTCCCCAAAGTAACATTGGCAGGTTGTATATTGCAAGGACAAGAGGCGGGAGAGGATTGCAGAGTGTGTTAAAAAACATTCAGGTCAGAGGAAAGGAGGACATGAACATTGACGCATTGAACCGTCAAAGTATAAAGATCAAAGAAAGAGAGGCCAAGTGGAGGAAAAGGCGTAGCATGGCCAGTTTGTCAGAGAAACATAGAGGATACGAGACAAAAAGATGTGGTTGTGGCTGGGAAAAAGAGACCTAAAGATAGGCACAGAGGCATTAATTATGACAGCACAAGACTGATCAGTACTTATCATGTCAAACACTATACTGATAAATAAAGGGATTCACCAGTCTGTAAAATGTGAATGTAGCAAATTGCCCCAGAGAGAATATCAGCGTCATTACGACAATCTTTACACTACTTATCCACTCGGAGACTTCCAAGAAGTTTGATTAACCCGCGGCAGAACAGCGACACAATCATAAACCAAGAGACATTACAGAAAATAAAAGCATTAAAGCACTGTGGGGCTTCACCATAAACAGAAATAACGTAATCGAGCACAACCGAGCAGATCTCGTCCTTAAGCCGATATCAGAAAAAAAGTGTGATTGATCATTGCCTTACCCGTACCGAGTAAAACAAGGGCAGAACAGATGAATCAAGAGAATATGAAAAAATACAATCACCGAAAAAGAAAGTTGCAAGAATACGAGGCATACAATTACGTAGAGAAGTTAGGCATCGAAATCAAGACTTGAGGTTGATACAGAAAACGGCATTGTTGTCAATACAATAAAAATTATAGTTATACCAACAACAGCAATGATAATGATAATAATAATGATAAGCATGATGATAGCAGTAACAGTAATGTTGATGATAATGATAATGATAATGAAAAGGGTAATAATAATGCAAATGGTGATTATGATAATAACAATAATGATAATGATTATAATAATAATGATGATACTACCTACTACTACTACTAATAATAAAGATAATAACAAGAATAGAAATTATAATAATGATAGTTATAATGAAAATAATGATAATAATTATGATGATCATAATAATAATAACAATAACAATAACGATAACATGATACTACTAGTAATAAAGGAATATGTAATAATGATAATAATAATAATAATGATAATAATAACAATGATAATTATAATAACAATACCAATAGTAATAAAAATCATCATGATAAAGATAAAAACATAATAACAAAACAATGATAGTTATGATAATAATAATAAATAATAATAATGATAATAATAATGATAATACAGTTTCTCTAACAACTCCAGTAACATCATGAGTAATGAGCGCATTAACCACAACAACAATAACAACAGCAACGGTAATGGTTCAGGGCCCTGTTCACCCTTACACAAAGGGTGATCAATACGCGTGATTAATAGTAGCTCTTGGATAAAGGTGAAAAGGGTGATAGGGTTACTGCTTTTATCTATTATTACCTCTATTGGCATTGTTATAATTATTATTACGAAACTTATTAATATTACTATCATATAAGAGTGCTCGTGTTTTGGTCTGAAGTCATATGCTTTCATTTTACACCTGAAATCATATTCCATATGGCGACGGGCTTGGAGTTTGTCTATTTTGATGTAAGGTGGGTATTTTATGCTTGGGATAAGTCGAGGACAGTTAATCTTGGCTGTAAAATGGGGTGATAACTGGCAACAATCATTATCATATTTTATATTATTATTGTAGTGGATAATCTTAAACTCTGTACAGTTATAAACATGGATTTGGTAGCGTCTTACCCAACTACAGGGAATGTCCATGTGGGTTTGGCGTCTTTGGTATTTCGAACATAAGTAATATACAGGACAACACGCCATACACTTGGTAAAAACAGAGGCAACACGCCACAGCACCAGAAGCACCAGTAATCCAGTTAATAATCCAACGGTTTGTCGCTACACAAGTGAAAAAAAAGCCTCTCTCTCTCCCGACCGACCTAGCTTGACCTTTTATACAAGTGGCTTACTTTTTATACTGTTGGCTTGGTGATATTTTACTCATAATCCAGTTCATTTTATATCATAAAGAGTGAATGGCGAGTTTAGAATAGAAATACAGAAAACAAAAAGAATAATAAAATTAAACGAAAATGGGAACGTAAAAGAAATAAAAGACAGGAAAGTACGAAAAATTGAAAGAAGGGATCCGTGAGGGGAAACGGGAACACACGAAGAGACAAACGAGTGAGAAACAAAGCTAAGGAGAATTAGTCGACCTGGAAAAGGCAAGAATAAGACAAGGTAAGTATGGAGCATAATGTAAGTAGTGTATAAGCAGTTTCACGTACTGTAGGAGCAGTGCAGATGTAGATGTAGATTACGATCCAATGGGAAAGGTAAGTAAAATTATATAAAAAAACACAGGTTTATTCTTATTAAAAAGGCACAGACACACAGGATATCAGCAAAACCATATCAACTTGCAGGGCGGAGGAGTCCATAGATTTTTAATACAGATCAGGGGAACAGGCGGCCCGAAAACCTGAAGTATGACTCTTCTGAAGTAAGCGGGAATTCATTACAATCATTATCATCATTATCATGGTGTTTATTATTATCATATTCATCATCATATTACCATAGGTGTAATTATTATCGTCACTGTTATCATCATTTTTGTTAATATTAATATTATTACTATATCAATGGTTATCATTGGTTCTATACTGTTACTACTATACCCATATCATTATTGTTGTTAATATCATCAATATTATCATTATTGTTGTTGTTGTTGTTGTTAGCATTATTTTCATCATCATCATTATCATTATTGCTGTTATTGCCATTATCAATAATTAATAATAATGAATTACTTTAATTATTGATATTATCATTATTATTATTATTATCATTACTATTATCATTATTATCATTATTATTATTGTTACTATCATTATTATTATTATTATTATTGTTGTTGTTGTTGTTGTTATTATTATTATTATTATTATTATTATTATTATCATTGTTATTATTATCATTATTATTGTTATTATTATTATTATCATTATTATTATTATTATTATTATCATTATTATCATTATTATTGTTGTTGTTGTTGTTGTTGTATTATTATTATTATTATTATTATTATTATTATTATTATTATTATTATTATTATTATTATTATTATTATTATTATCATTGTTATTATTATCATTATTATTGTTATTATTATTATTATCATTATTATTATTATTATTATTATTATCATTATTATCATTATTATTGTTGTTGTTGTTGTTGTTGTTATCAGTGTCATCATCATTATTATTATTGTTGTTATTGTCATTATTAATATTATTTTCATTCTTATTACCACCATCATTATTATCATTATCATTATATAATATGATTGTTATAATAATGAAATTGTTATCAACTTTATTTTTGTTGCTGTTTTGTCGTTTTAATTATCATTGTTATTTTTATCATTATTATTATTATTATCATTATTATTTTTATTATCATTATCATTATTATTATTGTTATTATTATTGTAATTCTTATTCTTATTCTTATTCTTATTATTTTTATTGCTATCATTGCTATTATTATTATTATTATTATTATTATTATTATTATTATTATTATTATTATTATTATTATTATTATTATTGCTATTATCATTATTATTATTATTATCAATATTATTGTTATCACTATTTCTATATAATCATCATTATCATTATTGTTGCTTTTATCATTATTATCTTTTTTATTATCATTATTATTATTAGTATTAGTATTGTTACTATTATTATTGTTATTGTTGTTATTATTATTATTATTATTATTATTAGTATTATCATCATTTTTATGTAATTACCATATCATTATTATTATTGTTATCCAAACAAACAATCACACACACACACACACACAGAAAGAGAGAGAGAGAGAGAGAGAGAGAGAGAGAGAGAGAGAGAGAGAGAGAGAGAGAGAGAGAGAGAGAGAGAGAGAGAGACGAGAGAAAGAGAGAGAGAAAGAAAACGAAGAAAGAAAGATAAGTGAGAAAAATAGATGGAGAGAAAGACAGCAAAGACAGAAAAAAAAAAAAATACTGCCCTGCCTCCTCCATACACACACACACACCTATCAAATTGCCTTTCATCCAAACCAACCTTTCCTGCGTTGCCCTATCAGCTGTCATCGCGTGTCAATCAAATATGGCTTCCGAATCTTTTTCCAGAGGATCGGAGGATGTTGTTTAGGGAATAAATAACAAGGTACATATATAAGTACCAGAGTGTTTTTTTTTTTTTTTTTTTTTTTTTTTTTTTTTTTTTTTTTTTTTTTTTTTTTTTTTTTTTTTTTTTTTTTTTTTTTTTTTTTTTTTTTTTTTTTTTTTTTTTTTTTTTTTTTTTTTTTTTTTTTTTTTTTTTTTTTTTTTTTTTTTTTTTTTTTTTTTTTTTTTTTTTTTTTTTTTTTTTAAAAAAAAAAAAAAAAAAAAAAAAAAAAAAAAAAAAAAAAAAAAAAAAAAAAAAAAAAAAAAAAAAAAAAAAAAAAAAAAAAAAAAAAAAAAAAAAAAAAAAAAAAAAAAAAAAAAAAAAAAAAAAAAAAAAAAAAAAAAAAAAAAAAAAAAAAAAAAAAAAAAAAAAAAAAAAAATTTGGGGTTGAAAGCCATGGGTTTAAACCAAAAATTTGGTTGAATTTT
>NC_061854.1:13703312-13710812 GCF_019202785.1 Penaeus chinensis
CGTTTGTATATTCACTCGTCCGATATTTGCTGGCGTGTTTTCAGCTTTAGGATTCCGCCAACAGGCAAAAGTAGGTATGCAAGTACATTTATAGCCAAGGTTTACACATATGTACATATACACACACATTTTCCGCAATGAGATATTCGCTTACTTGAAGCTCACACAGACTCAGACAAACTAATACGTAGACACACACACACACACACACGCGCGCGTACACACACACACACACAAACACACACAAAGACACACACACACACACACACACACACACACACAAATACACAAAGACACACACATGCACATAATCATTCACTACATAGAGATATATCTAAAAGTAAATAAACAAACAAACTAATGAAAAATAGAAATAATGAAATAATATCTAAAATTACCATTATTGGAATCACGCATTGGAATTAACACCTGATATCATGATTATTCCCGATAACACGCAAAAATCGCCATAGCTGAGAAAATAACGAAATACAGCGATGAGATAAAAATATAATAAAAATCAAATCATAGATAAGATTTAAGAAACTAGCAATATGAAAGGAAAGACGAATAAAGAAAAATAAAATAGAAGAATAAACATGACTGAGAAGATAAGACAGAAAGATAAGAATAAATAAGACTAAGGAAATAAGATACAACATGACATGAAGAATAAGTCTACGGAGATAAGAAAAAAGGTTAAGAAAAAAAAAAAACGTAAGGAGGAAGCTGAAAGATGGTGGAGAACGCGTGTGAAAAGAACAGAAATGTGAAGAAAGAAATACAGGAATGATAAAAGGAGGAGGAGGAGGAATAATGATAAAAGAAATTAAGAAGAAAATAGAAGGAGTGAAAGGAGGAAGAAAAAATAAAGAAATAGAGAGGAAAGGGAGGGGGAGAAGGACGAGATAGATGCACAGAAAAAAGAGAGAGAAAGGAGGGAAGTGGCAGAAGGAAATGTAAAGTAAATGACAAAATATAGCATAACACACAGGTATTCATAAACAAATAAGAAAAACATAAATCCAAAATTAGAAATACAAGACAAAAACAATAAACGATGAATGATTTGTGAATTGAAAATTAAAGCATTGCGCTTCTCGCTCCGTCTGTGTTTGTGTCTTCCTGCTGGCGACGCTGAGGCATTGAGGCAAGTCCGGCTGACCCATCTACAAGTGAACTGAACTTGTGGAAACCCGGGATATTGTGTTAAAGTTTATCGGAATGAGACACTATATTGTTGTTGAGTAATATGGCGGCCATGTGGACGGAATTTTGCCTGTGACTTCGTGGTTCAAGATGTGTGCCTGAGGAAAGGGCACAGGAGAATGTTCATGTTAATAGGGGGTTTCACGGAAGTAAGTTTATCATAGTGTTTTCTATTTGTAATACCTTTGATGAAATTAACATATCTGTTATTTGGAATAGAGGCTTATGTGATATTATTTTGACTAGATAATACTTTCGAATGTGAAATGACGGAATAATGTACGCTAATACTGTGGGTCCTTGAAAATGTGATATTGTTTAAACGGATAACATTTTGTTAGATAAAGTCTGCAATATTACTGTAAAGGTTTATACTATGGATCCATAATTATGTGATTAGTTTAAATGTATATGTAATATTTCATGCTTTTGCAAATGGGGCAATATTTGAATTTATATTTCATAGCAACTATCTATATCTGATATGTGATTAATTTATGGTGATTTATTTATACTTTTGAATTTGTACTTTATATGTATATATATTTTCCACAAGGTTGAATAATAAATAACGCTATACACAGCCTTCTGATTCTCCTAGTGCTACAGTTATGTTAAGGCAAATGTTAATGATGATAACGATATGATTATGATGATGATGATAGTAATAATTATGATAGTAATACAAATGATAATAAAAAATAATAGTAATAACAATAATAATAATAATAATAACAACAAGAACAATAATGATGATGGTGATAATAATGATAGTAAAAATGATAATAATGATAATAATAATAATAAATATAATGATGATGATAATAACATTAGACACAAATGGATAGTAATAACAATAATGATACTAATAACAACAATGATGGTAACAATAATAATAATAATGATCATAATGATATCACCAACAATAACAATGATAGTAATAATTATAATGATGATAATGATAATGATGATGATGAGTAATAAGAAATTGTAATGCTAATGATGATGATTATATTAGTAATGACAATCACACTAATGATGATAATAATAATGATAATAAAGATGATGATGATGATAATGACCGTAAAGATGATAGTAATAATAATGATACTGCTAATAATAATAGTAGCAATAATAAAATGATAATAATAATAATAATGACAACAATAGTAATGATAATGATAATGCTAATAATAGTAATGGTAAGAATAATGATAATGATAATGATAATAATAGTAATGGTAATAATAATGATAAAGTCATTAAAAATGATACTAAAATAATATTAATATTAAGAAAATAATAATGATGATAATAACAATAGTAAAAACAATAATACAAATGATAACAAAAATGACAATAATGATAATGATATAAAAAACGATCATAATAATAGCAACAACAGCAAGCAAGCAAACATTAGATAGAAAAAAATACAAGAAGAGAGAAAAACAGACAAAAACAAAACACGGGGAGAGCAAGACCCATCAGCCATTGTGCCTCCAACACAGCAACAAAGCACTGGCGTCAGGCAACAAAGGGAATGACACAGTGCAGGTCATTTGTTAACGACAAAATTACGTTAATCGCTTCCTTTTTTTTTTTTTTTTTTTTTTTTTGAGATATGAGGACGACACTTTACTTTCATAGCTTTGTTCTTGAAGATGATGGTGATGTAAAGTTGTCATTAGTTATGTTTATTTTTGGGTGAAGTACGTGTATGAGTGTGCGTATGAATATTCATGTGCTTTAACCCAATGCCGCCGGGGAAAATGAATAAAAAATGGGGAAAATGCTGCGCTCATTTTCTATATATATATATATATATTTTTTTTTTTTGTGAAATGTCTCTGCACATAGAGGGCTCTGCTAGTGCTTAGCCACAAAGGAGTCAATTAGTAGACCTTGTGACCTTATTTGATTTGAATTGGCGGGAAAAACATATTTTTTACTAGTGCTATGAACATCGATGGTGTTATTTTTATTATAAACATTATAATTACGATAATGTTATAAACATTAGTAACAGCAAAATAAGATAACGTAAAATGTTTTCGTAAATCAAAGAAATGGGTAACGGGCGAGGCAGGCAGTACTCGTAATTGGCTCATTGGTGACTTAGTACAAGTGTAGCCATCTATGTGTAAAAACAATCAAACAAGTAACTCACAGTGGGCATAGCACGTACGTACACGTCATGCCCGTCGGCATTGGGATTAATGATGCATTGTATCCCAGTACATATACGTCTTCAGGTTTAGAAAGATGCATATTAGCACACACATGTAAGCATGTATATGGTTTTACTCGTACAAGTACATGATATCGTACACATGCTAACTTATGCATATGCTTATGGACAATCACATTACCACGAAAATTCAATCACGCACATACTTACACACACACACACGCGCGGTTACACGTGCACATTCCTTCATACAGAGACCCCCACATACATACATGAATACAAAAAAGACGCACACCAACACACACGTCCATATTCATACATTGTAGTGAGATTCTCAATTGCATTTCTTCAATGTTCTGTACCAGTTTAACATACAAAATAATGTGAGAATCAAAGGGCCATTCGCTTTCTAATTCTTACGAGTATGCTTCAAGAAAAATGAACCGCGGAAGAACAGCTTACAAAAGAAGTTTACAAGAAGTTTACAAGAAGTTTACAAGACATCTACAACACGCTACACCATTTGTTTCGAAGAGAGGAAGAAGAACCAAAAGAGAAAGAAGAAAAGGGAAACGAAATGGAAAGAGAAATTAGTCCGAGTCCTCGTGAAAAGTCTTGGGAAGCAGCCCATCCCATTTCATTATATTTTCCGATAAAGGAGTGATCTTCTTTGTATGTCTTAAGGCGGTTATTTTACGAATTTGAAAGACCTATTCATTGGTTAATTGCTTCCTGGTCACGTGGCGAAATGGCGAAGCAAGGAGATAGCGAAAGAGCAAGGAAGGAGGGGGGAGGAGAAAGCGGAATAAAATAAGAGCTGATTAGGCATGACGAGTACAAGGAAAAATAAATAGCCAAGCAAGATGGAATAAACAGAATAAGAACAAGAAGAAGTTACTGGAAAAGGGAATGAAAAACAAGAACAAAAAGGAATGAGCAGAAAAAAAAGGAAAACAAAATTAGCAGGAAAAATACCGGCGAAACAAAATTAAATAAGCAAATAAAAATGAAAATAGACTGAAAAAATCATGAGAAATTTTCCCACTATTCAATAACACGAGAGAGTGAGCCTAAGGGAAATTCTGGTGTCAAGCGCTAGACATCACAGGGTTATATTTAAGGCATCGAAAGTAAATAGTAAGAAAAAGGTTATGAAGAAGGCAGAGGAAGTGAATTTTCCGTAGTTTTTGCAATAGTTTACCTATTGTCCCAATTTTCCTTTTAGATTTTCTATCCAATCTTGTCACACAGTTCGGGGTTTGCTTCTGCCCACCCGCCAGTTACCCCTCATTTAATGATGGTAACTGGTGATTGATCAGTCATATTAGTCTTATGTCCAGAGATGACCTAAGGTTCATTTATTGGGTACTGGTTGCAAAGCAGTATATAAGTTGGGTCTAATGCCATTATCTCGGCAGGGGAAAGTTTACGAGGAACTGGAAGCTTTGTTCAAATTCTAAGACGGAATGCATTTGGCTGCTAGAGGAGCCCTTTGAGGGAAGTCATCTTTTTGTATGCTGGAAAGGTTTCTGGACCTTATGGAGTTAAGACATTTGCATTCTGATGAATAGTGAAGGAGTGCTTCTGTTGCGATTGTCTCACAATGTTTTCATGCTCTTGGGATTCATTCTTCGATTTCAGAGCGACATGTGCATTCCATTCGTAGTTTATGTATGGTGGCGGCTTCCTCTCTGGTCACGGACTTTGGAATTGTGATTTGTTCATGAGCTGTAACCCTGATCTTAAATTAGCCGGGAGTTCAGTCAGGAAATAGAAGAGTGAGGCTGAGCGGTCCAGCGAGAGCGCCACGAGGGTCCCGTGTCGGCCAGTCAGGACTCGGCAGCGGGTCGCGAGATGTGTCTGCTGGGCGTGGCGTGACCTAACCGGAGTAGTGTGCGTAGCATGCCTTGTGTGCAGGTTGGGGACCGTGGCTGCTAGAGTATTGGTGTAATTCAACATCAAGATCCAAAGCTTGTTGTTGCTCTCCTTTTGGCTTCAAAGAGCCTTAAAGAAGTCCACTACATAACATCTGGAAGCCGGTTTATTTACATTCATCCATTCATTTCTTATTCTCCCTTTTCAACTCTTATTCCTGGGCTATGTTTGTCTTCATAAGCGGTTGACGTGGTCGAACCATAAGATTTCTTCCTTTGATTATTGACACAAGAATTTCATAATATATATATATATATATATATATATATATATATATATATATATATATATATATATATGTTTTCGTTTATCTCTTCGTTGGCAGCGCTTGCGCTATAAGCGGCACGTGGTACTGACATGACTTTTCTAAAGCGTTAGGCATTTAACACCCAAGAAATCACAGCCATGTGTGGTATGTAGAGATAATTGCTTTTACGAGTCTCATCTTTATTCCTGTTGTGATTTTCCTAGTCATCGAAATAGGTTTTCGTATGACCATTGCTTTTAACGCAGTTAATTTCTTTAATGCATTTCAATCCATTTCTAATCTGGCCTCGAAGGTATTTCAATCTGTCCAATTGCTAAAGCATTTCGTTAAATACTACTATTGGATTTTTTCATAGCTACCTTCACTGCTCTTTCCTGCTCTTCTCTCAATACTCTGTCCCCGTATTTTTTTCGTTATTGCTCGATGTTCAATATCAGTATCGCTCGCAAATCGTAGTTACAGGCCATTCTTCCCCCTACTGCCACATCACCGTCGCAATCATCTAAGGTTTCAGTCACGATAAATTCGAGGGAAATTGAGAATATACGCAGAGAGGGGACACAGCCCTGCATAACATCGACTTTAATCCGGATCCAGTTGTTTGACAAATTACCGACTAGATTTCAAATACTGGTATGTTCATCGAGATATATGATCGTGTAATTGGTGTAATCACTGCGTAAATAAAACAATAATAATTCCTTTAGCTACCTGCGACATATACCAAATGTAATTGCAATGAAATAGGGAAATCATATACCATTGCAGTGTAACGTACCCTTTCAAATGAACCGGCAGGATGATCAAGGAACCGAAATTGGGAATAAGACCCGCATTTTTTTTTTTTTTTTTTTTTTTTTATCCGGGAAAGAGGGAAAATCTTTCTGTAGTATTTTATTGTTATTGGAATAAATCTATAACAATTTTAAATATTATGATTTCTACGAAGAGACTGTTATTTTTCCTTTTGACAAATCAGTAATAGCGACATTGCAATATATCTAATGTATCCTTATTTCCGTGAATTCCTTTAGAACACACCCATTAATTCTTGTGACAGCCTAATAATACATTCTGAAGCCTGACTCACTTCAGCTTGAAAGGAACTTCATCCACCTGATGACGACGGTGAAATCTTGTTGTGTTTAACCCATAAGAGACTTCATGTTGTCCTTCTAAGTCTAAGATGACAGAATCAGAACCAATCAAAGCTTTATCCATTGTTTATTACTTCCATTATCCTTCATGGCCAACAAGGAAAGCTATTCTTATCCAAGGCCTTCTGAGCCACCGACTTCAGCACAAAATAACACAGAACTTCCCCGTGAAGGATAGATATGGAGCATACTAGTGCTCCGACTATTAAGAAGATAAATAGATAAAAAGTAAAGGACAGAACAGAGAACTATGACTTTTAGAGCTGTTTTATGCAATCTACAAACCATCTTTAACGCCATGTAATTATAACATTTACAATCTATCATATCATAAACCAACACTCCAAAATAAGATAATGATAAAATTATAACGATATCATAATTTCTAAAAATACAATTAAGAACAAATAATATCCCGGAGGTCACAGAAACATAAGCAGTTCTCTCAAAGGAATAGCAATAATCCAACACTAGCCCGAGGTGCTCAGTGTTGAAAAAGTATTGATAATGACCATAATCCGACCCGGAACATGAGTTATGCGTGCCTTGGGGCTGAGTAACGCCTTAAGTGTAGAGGGTCGTGTGTGTGTGTGTGAGGTAATGTCACACACACACACGCGCGCGCCCTGTGGTAATTATATGTGTTGTTTGGCCTTACGCGAACAATTTGGTGCGATATAACTCCTGTTCTGAAAAGTGGAAGGCATAAAAAAGGGTGTTGATTATCGTTTCTTGACGAT
>NC_061854.1:13718312-13720812 GCF_019202785.1 Penaeus chinensis
TCTTCTTCTTCTTCTTCTTCTTCCTCTTCTTCTTCTTCTTCTTCCTCTTCTTCTTCTTCTCATTCCTCTTCTTCTTCTTCTTCTTCTTCTTCTTATTATTATTATTATTATTATTATTATTCTCCTTCTCCTTCTCCGCCTCCTCCTCCTCTTTTACCTCCTCCTCCTCCTCCTTATTATCATTATTATTATTAGTATTAGTATTATTTTCTTCTTCTCCTCCTCCTCCTCCTCTTTAACCTGCTCCTTCTTATTCTTCTTTTTCTTCTCCTTCTCCTCCTCCTCCTTCTTCCCCTTCTCCTTTTCCTTTTCTTTTTCCTTCTCCTTCCCTTTCTCCCCATCCTCCTCTTCCTCTTTCTCCTCCCCCTCCTCCTTCCTTTTCTTCTTTTTTCTCCTCTTCCTTCTCTTCCGCCTGCTCCTCCTCTTTCCCTTCCTCCTCCTCCTCCTCCTCCTCCTCCTCCTCCTCCTCCTCCTCTTCCTTCCTCATTTACGTCTTCTCTTCTCCTTCTCCTCCTCTCACACCTGCCTCATCTTTCTTCCCTTACTCCTTCTTCCCTTCCTTAATCACTCATTCCTCCGTTTCCTTATTGAATAATATATCACATAAAGAAAAAAAACTAAAGAGAAAAAAAACAAAAAAACAATAACGCTAAAATATTTGATCATTACAAAAATCAGTCAAAATATCAACACTAACACATCGGTTTTCATAACAACAGAAGGAGTAATTAAACACTCGATAAAAGGTAAACAATATCAAACGATAACACTGGCTTTCGCATTCTCCGCCCAAGAGCGGCTGTCGACTCGGAGGACGCGACTCGACACTCCCTCTAAGGACCTGTCAAGACTACTCTAATATCGCATTACGAGTGACCTCTATTCGACATCGACCTCGACTCCTGGCGTGTTTGGAATGATGTAATTAAGGGTCATTATTCCTCGCTCTTCGCTATTCACGCTAGGTGTTACAAACCCGTTCTGTATTCCTCGTGTTACGTCTTGTTACGGTTATATAATATATACATATATATATATTTATATATATATGTATGTGTGTGTGTGTGTGTGTGTGTGTGTGTGTGTGTGTGTGTGTGTGTGTGTTATTTCTATCTATTTATTTTATATATGTGTGTGTGTATCTATGTGTATATACAAATGTGTGTTTGTGTACTCCTATGTATATATGTTTGCATACATGTATGTATCCATGCATATAGTCACTACTTTAACTTCATGAACAGAACTGTTATCATTCGGTGAGAATTTCAAACACCGTTTTGATAATAAAATTCAACATCCTGATAATCGATGCCACTTAGCTTGCAAATGGACCAAGTCATTGTAATTCCGAGTACAGTGAAGCAATATCAATAAATCATTATATTTCCTCTAGGCAATTGGACGCTGCATTCCACGGCAGTTAGGAGGCAGTAGGTCAAGGCCTTTCTCTGCATGGAGGAAGTGAAGAGTCCTAAAGGTTATATTTAGAGGTGTTATTCGCTGTAAATTAGCTATGTATGTGTAAGGTTAAAGGAACTGCTAGTTAGTAGAGAGCGAGAGCTAATGAGGCAATTAGGTAGTTTAATGTAGTAGTTTGGTCAATGGAACTACTTGTTTGTAATAATTAATGACAATTAATTAATAATGATAACAATTAATAAAATGGTTTGTTAGACATTACAAAGCCGGTAGTTTTTGCAAGGATATTAAGAGTTAGAAATAAAAGCCTAGATGAAGATTACTAAAAAAAAAAAAAAATCATATGGAAGAAATATCCTGTTATAACGTACTTTACTGTGTCTGCACTCTTTAACATTTGAAATGAACTTCAGAATTGATTCACTGAATAATCAATCTTTCGTAAGAGTTTTAGAAATTAATCTTCAAAAGTCATCGTACCAATGGTCTTTTTTCTTTTCTCCCTCTCTCTCTCTATTTAGCAGTCTCTTTATCTCTCTCTTTTTCTTTCTTTCTCATTGTCTCTTTTCCTCTCTCCCCCTTTTCCTATTTGTTATTGTATTTTTCCATTTGTTTTTCTTTTCTTTTCTTTTAGTTATACTCTTACGTAATTTCTCTATTAATATGATAATTCTCGCTTTCCTTTCCTGAACACACTTTCGTCCCAATTAATCTTCGCGCAAACACTCGCAATCTAAACCTCGTTCAAGCTTTAAATTTTGTCTTTATCTTTTCTTCTCTTCTTCATACAACAGCCTTGGTTTATATTTTTGCCGCATGCCTCTTTTTCTCCTTGTTCTACGTTTTATCTGTTGTTATTTTAATACATATGGATATACTGTGCATTCAGCACACACGCACGCACACACACACACACACACACACACACACACACACACACACACACACACACACACACACACACACACACACACACACGCAGACACATGCGCGCGCGTGCAAACCCACACTCATATCTCCCTCCATTTCTCCCCATAAGTTACTCTTCCAGTCCCCCTCCCATTTTCTCCCCTCCTTC
>NC_061854.1:13730812-13733312 GCF_019202785.1 Penaeus chinensis
TTCCCTCTCTCTCTCCTTTTCCCTTCTCTTTTCCTTCACCCATCCCTTTTCCTCTGCGAGTCCCCTCTGTATCCCCTTCCCCATCTCCCTTTCCTCTCTAATCTCCCTTCCCCTCCATTTCTCCTTCTCTCTCTTACCTTTTCCTTCGTTCTTTCTTTCTTTCGGTATCTCCCTCCTCGGATGGTCGTGTATATGATGAATGTGCATAAACTGAAGGTCTACTACTTCATTGTAGTGTGCTTGCCTCAGTGAAGAAGAATTATAATGATATAAATTATAATGGTAATAAAGATGATAACAATAATAATAATGATAATAGTAATAATGATAATAATAATAATAATAATAATAATAATAATAATAATGATAATAATAATGATAATAATAATAATAGTAGTAATAATAATAATAATAATAATAACAATAATAATAATAGCAATAACAATGACAATTATAATTATAATACAAATGATAAGGATAATAATAACAACAATAATGATGATAATAACAATAATAAGAGTAATATCAATTATGATAATGATAATAATAGAGTTAGAGTATGATTTCCATAGGTTAGTGATATTGATGCGCGCGCACACACTCGCCCTTTTTTTATATTTATGTTATCAACTATCACCCCATTTTACACCAAAATGAACTGACTTAAAATCCGCTGTCACATGGAATATAATAAGTTTAAGATGACTATTATACGCAAAAATGAAAAGGTTAAAGCTGGCATCTTATGGATTATGATCTTGATATAAATGTAAAATGTAATTGTAATGGACGTATAGACGAAACACAGGAATTTTATTAGAATAATCATGTTAATGATTATAATGATAATAATAATGATGATAGTAACAATAAGGATGATGAAGATCATAGCATTAATGATTATATCAGTGATAACGATATAAGCAGCATTAACGATGATAATAATGATAATAATGATAATAATAATAATTATCATTATTATCATTATTATTATTATTATTATTATCATAGCACTCATAATAAAATAATATTAATAAATAATAATAATAATAATAATAATGAATCCGCTGTCACATAATTAGTTCTACTATATACACTAGTAGAACTAATTATAAAAATAAAAGTAAAAATAATTATACTAATAATGATAATTATGATGATAATAATAACAATCATTATCATCAATATTATCATCATCATGATTATTATTAGTGTTACTATCTTTTCTATTTTTTTATTTTTTTATTATTATCACTGTTATCATCATTATTATTACTATTATTATGATTGTCATTATTATTATCATCAGTATCATTATCATTATCATTATCATTATTTTGATCATTATCCTTTTATAACGACAGCATTGGCATTAATAGTTACATTACGGATGATAATTGTGATTAACATTATAATTGAAATTATTACGTTGACATTTATAATTTTCATTATCGTCATCTCATTTGTAAAACAATGATAACAAAACCTCAACTTACAAATTGGGTTAAAAATATCCATTAATTTTATCAATGATTAATTTTTCGTCGCTGTGCTGACCACTGACATAAAAAAAAAAAAAAAAAAAAAAAAAAAAAAATACGTCAGTCGGTTCAAAAACATACACTGATTTTATACTTTCTTGTGGATTTTCCTCGAATTAATGAGAGTTTGCATCCTTAAATATATATTTAAAAAAGGGCAGAATAAACTATCTAATTGTATATATATACCGTAGAAAGATATTCCTAAAATCATCTTCATTCATTCTCTTTATGTTGTGAATATTAGAGGACATAAAACACAAGCAAAAATGTAAAGTGAACAAAAAATGCACATTAGCACACGCACATAAACACACACTTCGAGCACTTCAGCGTAACCCGCTTTTTTCAGAATAGCGTGCTGCATAAGAACGGCTTAAAAAAGTCACGTCTCGGATTTTAGCGAGTGTAACAGAACGCAAGCATTTCTCTTGACATAGCATGAGAATTCCTTGAGATAATCCCAAGAATTATGGAGTGCATTTTTGCCGCTCGGAAGAAGAGAAGGGAAGGATTTAACATGGCAAATGTCTCATTACCTGTTGTCTGTTTTCGCTTAATACAATTGTCGACGGATATGGCGAAGAGCATCGTAAAAGTCTATTACTCAAAATCTACATCTTTTTGACGCATCTCTTTTATGTTCACCTGTTGTCTGTTTCGCCCGACGTACCTGTAAACACTAATGGTGTTCCTCCGCCTGTACAGATCCATTACTCACCGTTAACAGCCGCTTTGTCCTTGGCCCTCTGGACAGTCATTTTCTCCTGTAATAAAGAATGTGTTTAACTTACTGTATCAACAGATAATTTCAGAGGAATCCGATTTTGACGCCGGGTACTTTTTTTTTTTTTTATTCACTCTGCTAATTTATTAAAGACGATACATAGATTTCACGATACGACACGGAAACTGTGTAAATATTTGTTTCGTTAAGGATATAAGTTCTAATACCTGAT
>NC_061854.1:13740812-13750812 GCF_019202785.1 Penaeus chinensis
TCACAAACCTTTCCTCGTTTCTTCTTATTTTCTTCCCCTTTTTTTCCACACTTCTCTTTTATGTCATTTTCTCATCTTTTTATATTTTTTTCAACTTTTTCATGTCTTTGTCATATCTTAATCCTTCTCCCCCCCCCCCTCTTTTTTTTCTTTTTTCTTTTTTTTAACCATTTCAATTTTTCTGAGCTGGTGGTTTCCAAACGAGCGTGTTATCAGTCTGACCTTTAACGAAAAACGCTAATTCTGTGACACTCACTTCCACTACTTCTTTGGTAATAAATCTTAAGAGGCGCTGATTAAGTGTGTGCGAGCTATTAATTAGAATATTATTATTGCTATTATTGTTATAAACGTTATTGTTGTTGTTGTTGTCGCTATTAGCCATTCTCATCATTATTATTATGATGGTAACCATTATTTGTATATAAGTCCTTATTGGAGAGGAGGTATGAATAAGAATGAATATCTTCACTATACAAGAGATGTATTACAACGGTTTCGATTATATCTTCGTCAGAAATACATGATTCAATTCGCTCTCATTCATACATTTTCTACATACGTCGCAGTGAATACTTTTCATTGCCCTTACTATGACCATCATTATTATTATCGTCAGAGATATGATCATCCTGATTTCGTAATGATATAAAATTTTAACCACTTGCTTTTATCGTGATCATAACTCTTACTATGATTATCACTAACATAGACACCAGCTCTATCTATAAGTTTCATTCAATCCTATATTCATTTATTAGAGTTACTTTTACTAGCATCATTATCCCTATCATTTTCATATTATTTTATATTATCAAAATAATTGTTTTTGCGTTCCAATTAACAGCCATTAACACATTCTCTTAAATATACATGTCATTGATGCTATTTACAGATCATTTGCTTTTCCATTAATAATATATTCATTCTTACTATTTTCTTCATTTTCCCTTTTTTTTTAATTCCATTTATTATAAAACTCTACTCTTCTCTTTATCCTTTTCGTCTTTCTAGGTCATGCACAGCCTAAGTGTAATAAAAGTTGGGGCGCAAGTTGGTCTGAGGTTGAAGAGTAATTCTTACAGAAAATATGCTAATTTGTGTCCAGAATATGCAAATGGGCGAAGAACATTTTTTTTCTTTTCTTTTCATATCGTGTTCTCTGGCCTTGTGCATGACGGCACTTCAGAGAGAGAGAGAGAGAGAGAGAGAGAGAGAGAGAGAGAGAGAGAGAGAGAGAGAGAGAGAGAGAGAGAGAGAGGGAGAGAGAGAGGGAGAGGAGAGAGAAAGATAAAGGAGAGATAAAAAGAGAGGAAAGAGAGAGAGGAGTGAGAAGAGAGAGAGAGAGAGAGAGAGAGAGAGAGAGAGAGAGAGAGAGAGAGAGAGAGAGAGAGAGGGAGAGGAGAGAGAAAGATAAAGGAGAGATAAAAAGAGAGGAGAGAGAGAGAGGAGTGAGAAAGAGAGAGGAGAGAGAGAGAGAGAGAGAGAGAGAGAGAGAGAGAGAGAGAGAGAGAGAGGGGGAAAGGGAGAGAGAGGGAAAGAGAGAGAGATAGAGAAAGAGAAAGGTGAGAGAGAAAGAGAGGAGAGAAAGAGAGAGACAGAGAGAGGGAGAGAGGGAGAGAGGGAGAGAGAGAGAGAGAGAGAGAGAGAGAGAGAGCGAGAGAGAGGGAGAGAGAAAGGGGAGGGGTGGAGAAAGAGAGGGAGGGAGAAAGAGAAAGAGACATAGAGAGATTGAGAGAGAGAGATTGAGAGAGAGAGAGAGAGAGGAGAGAGAAGAGAGAGAGAGAGAGAGAGAGAGAGAGAGAGAGAGAGAGAGAGAGACGAGAAGAGAGAGAGAGAGAGAAGAGAGAGAGAGGGGTTTTTGGGCGGGGGGGGGGGGGGGGGGCCGGGTTGTGGGGGTTGGGGGTTTTGGTTGGGGGTGGGGGCGGGGAGGGCCCCGAGCCCCCGAGGGGGGGGGGAGCCTCCCCCTTCCGCTTTTCCGCTCTCCCCTTTCCCCCCCTTGCGCTCTCTCCCTCCGCGTCCTCTCGCCCCCTCCCCTCCGCCTCTCTCCTCTCGTCGCCCCGCGTGGGCGCGCCCCCCTCCGCTCCCCCCCCCCCTCTCTTCTTTTTTCCCTTTTCTCCCGTCTCCTCCCTGCTCCGCTCTCCCCGCCCGCTCTTCTCTCTCTTCCTTTTTCTCTCCTCTCGCGCCCCCTCCGCCCGGCGCCTCTCCGCTCTCGCTTTTTTTTGTTCCCTTTCTCTCCTTCCCTCCCCCGCTCCTCGCTCGCCTGCTTTTTCTTCTCTCTCTTCCTCGCTCCTCGTCTTCTCCCCCTCTCTCTCGCTCTCTCTCTCCTTCTTCCCTCCTCCGCTTTTCCCATTCCCTCTCTCGCTCGCTCTCTCCGAGCTCATCTCTCGCTCCTCTCTCCCTCGCCTCGCCTCCCCGCTCTCTCTTTCTCCCCCCTTTGTCTTTTTCCCCACCGCTGTTTCTCCCCCCCCCTCTATCCCCCCTTCTTCTCCCCCGCCCCGCCTGCCTCGCTCTCTCTCTCGTCCCCTCCTCCCCTCCCCCTCGCCCTCCCCCCCCCCACCCCCAAAACCAACAGCCCCCCCCCCACCCCCACCCCCCAACCCACCCCCCCCCCCCACCCCCACCCCCCCACCTCCATTTCCACTTTTTACCCCCACCAACACCCACCCCCGCCCACCCAAAAAACCCCCCACCAACCATACGGGGGCCGGCTACGTTTTTCCAAAACCAAAAAATTACCGCTAAATTGCAAATAACCCACACAACAGCCACAAACACCACCCACACAAAACCCCCCACCCACCACCCCCAAACACTAAACCCCACAAACACACCTAAATTAAAATTTAAATACTATAATTAGCATATATAAACATAAAAATCAGGTTTTCCGCCGGGTCAGGGTTTTTTCCCCAAAGTCTTTACTTGCAAAGCATGCTTCGACTATTGCCTCGGAAATCAGTTGAGCGAATTTAGTTTCGAATTTGTTCCCCGAAGATTCCGTCACGCGAGAACCTTTTTATTGTATGGGCATACATCTGAAAATACAAGTGTAACAGTTACATTTCCCGGGCACCCAATGCGCCCATTTCCCCCGCACTAATTTATTATCACCGAAACGACGTGGGAAAGATAAAGGACGTGGAACGCCCGAAAACAAAAATTTCATTATAAACAAAAGTTTTAAACACCCCCTTTACCAAGATAAGAAAAAAATTTTTATCAAACGGGTTTTTAAAAAATCATTAATCCAAAATAATAATTCCAAAGAACAGTAGTTTTACAGGATCTAAAAAGTTTTAATTTTGATCAAAAACAATTTATTCGAACAAACCGATTTATTCGAACCAAGAGACGAACGAAAAGCGAAACATTTGACTCAAACTTTCGACGCGCGAAAGGAAACAAAGTCTACACACACGAACGACCTACACTCAATACCCAGACATCACATTCCTGAGAGCACGGAAGGCTAATTACGAAGAGAAAATGACAAGGGGAAGGAATAATTAATTGCTCCTTGATGGACTGACTTCATCGGCTGTGTTCTGAAGCAAGAAAAGAAAAAGGGAAGATCTGAAAGCGTGTGGCCTTGGATGTTTGGAATGAGTGTTTCTTGGCAATAGCGTAACTACAGTATAAGTGTGTGTGTGTGTGTGGTGCGTGTGTGTGTGTGTGTGTGTGTGTGTGTGTGTGTGTGTGTGTGTGTGTGTGTGTGTGTGTGTGTGTGTGTGTGTGTGTGTCTTTCTTTGTATACATTATTCTCATTCCTCTTTTTATTTTTATTTTCATTTCCTTCTATTTACTTATTTAATTCTTACTTCCTGTATTCTTTATTGAACTTCAGTCCTTCAAACCTCACTTATTCCTCCTCTCCTTCGCCTCTTTCGTCTTTCTTTATACGTCTTTACACGTAATTTTAAGCAGGCGTGATCTACATGCGGATTCGACCGATACCACCAGTGACCACTAAATCTCCTCTGCATCTTGAAATATTAATCTCTCTATCTCTAATTTAGCCTCGATTAGCAGAAAAAAGAAGATTGATTAGACATTTTTTTTTTCATTTCTTTGGACCAGAGAGTACAATCTTTTGTCGTAAGTAGACCGTCAAAAGTCTATTCAAAATTACGTATTCCAAACTCGTCCCTTTGAACAAGCTGGCGGGGTTTGTAATTTTCTTTTTGCAGTTTTTCAAATAATTTTTTTTTTATTCGTCTTCATTAGTAGGAGCAGTATTTAGTAGTATTTTATTGTTGTAATAGTTGTGTTACCTTCATTACTTCATTATTTAGTAGTCTTATTAGTGTTGCTGTTTTTGTTAATGTAATCATCATCATCATTGTCATAATTATCACCATAAATAAACATTATATTTCTTATGTCATTTTTGTTTTTATCATAATTGTTTTACCATTATTGCCATCATTGCTATAAGAATTAGCAATATTACTATTATCATTATCATCATTAGATGTACTTTTTTCATTATCATTATATCATCATTATCGTTATCATTATCATTGTTATTCTCAATACCTTCCTTATAATAGTTAATCTTACTATTACTATTGGTATTATCATCATATTATCATTATCATTGTTATCATTATTATTATTATTATTATTATTTTGTTATAATTATTATCATTTTTGTTGTTATTATTATTATTATTGTTATTATTACCCTTATTATCATTTTCATTGTTATTATTGTTACTAATGGTATTATCCTTACCATTATCAATTATCATTATTATTCTATTTATGGCTATCAATATTACCAACATCGTTATCATTACTATTGCTATTACCTTTATTATCATTATTATTCATATCATAAGTATTTTTATTAAAATTATTATTTTTAATTGCTATCAGTTTCATTATCATTACCGCCATCAATATCACCGTTCTTAGTACATTATTACTACTTTTCTTACAAGTAACATCACCGTAATCATCATCATTGCTGTTAAGTTTATCACGTCCTTTATTAAAATTCATAAATCATAATAGTTATCTTACCATCATCTCTATCATTGGTGATGACTGATGACTGTTGACAGGTCAGTTATAATCTGATGATACGTTAACAGGCTGGTGATGACTGGAGATAGGTTGCCTGGCAGGTGGTGACTGAGAAGTTGAAAGGTTTGTGATGACTGACGATAGTTTGATGGGTTTGTGATGACCGATGACTTAGACACAGATAAGAAGGCATGAATACGAAGCGAAAGTATATTAAGAATTATGAGAATGTCTGAGAGAAAGGCATCCAAAAGGTAATGAAGAATGGACCTTGGATTCCAAATAGGTATTAGCAGTTAAACTAACCGTTTCTGAAGGCCAGAAGGACAATTTTGCCTGAAATGAGTTGTTCATTTACAAACAAAATTCTTTTTTCAGAAGATACCGTGAAAAAACGAAGCAATTTCTCTATGGAAATGTGCGAGGAAGGCGTCAATTTCTAGCGGTCAGAGATACCAAAGATAGGAAGGCAGGAAGTTGATGTACGACAAGCAAAACGGGGCTATTCCTGGTGTCATGGCGTTGCGCTATATTTTCACAAACAAGAAAAAACAAGAAAAACAAAAAGAAACCCAACAAAAACAATCTAAAATAGGATCCATACTTATCAAATTCCTTCTATATATTTTTTAGGTTTACTTTTCTTTAGGTTTCAGTTTTGTTCCATAAAAGGCAAATTGAGTTTTTAAAGCTTATCCTCACCCAAGTTATTCTTTCATAGCTGAAGAAGGAGCAGGTTGAGTTAACTTTTATTTAGTTATAAAAGGTCAAGCTAGATAGAGATATATTAGGAGAAATCACATGTCCTGTGAAAGCTCTTAAGATGATCTTCCATTTTAACTTCGTTCAATCATAAAAATAAAACTACTGATAATACTTTCAGCACTAAATATTTGTTTCGTCATAAAAAAAAAAAAAAAAAAAAAAATATCTTGTCCCGTCCATTTGTCGTATAATGTATATTAGTTTAACGAAATAACAGTTGATTAAAGAGGCATCTATCTATCTTTATATGCAATTATGAACGTTTCATTTCATTCACATTTTTTTTTTTTTTTTTTTTTTTTTTTTGCAGTTGCAGTTACGCAGTCTCAAAAAAATCCTAAATAATGGTTGTAATAAAAGTTTACATGTGATTTCTAATCTCAGAGGTATAAAAGTTTTAAAAACATGTCACTCCTTGTATTACTAGCAAATTGTATACTTGATAATTGCTAGTATGTTTGATCAATAAAAAACACACACACACACACACACACACACACAGAGAGAGAGAGAGAGAGAGAGAGAGAGAGAGAGAGAGAATAGGAAATAGGCTAAACAAAGATCAAAAGTAGAACAAAAAAACAGACAGATAAGCCAAGAGCGAAAAGCGTGGGAAACGCAGAGCAAAATATCCGCCTCCAATAACCGAACTCCGAATTTGAATTTGTTCGCCCAAGTGTAAATCGACGTTATTAATTCATGCTCCGCTTACCGTTGGATATGAGTCGGTTAAATAGATGACAGAACGAGAGAAAGTGAGGATATGGAATAAAGCGAGAGAAAGTAGAATCAGAGGGTAGAAACTGGGTACAGGGATTAGAGAGCGAAAGTGGGAATAGAGAGAGAAACAAAAATAAAATACCAACGTGGAATAGAGAATGGGAATAGAAAGGGAAATTGAGAATACCGAGAGAGACAGAGACAGGGAGAGAGAGAGAGTAGGAATAGGGATAATGGGAATATAAAAGTACGGTGAAAAAACGAAGAAAAATTATTCGAAATTATAAATGCTTTGTACTTTATCTGAAAAAAAACAAAAACATATATGACTGAAAATATAGCTAGACTAGAGAGAAATATCGATAACTGAAGAACTGGAGAAAAAGTATTATTTTGTGATCTTGTGTGACACTGAAGGCCGATGAAATATGAATAATAGTAAATCCTGTGTAGATAGACGAAGATGGAAAATAAATAGAACAGTTAGTAAGTGAATATCAATGATCAGCGATTCATATATGAAACCTTAATTAGACTACTGAAATATTAAATCACTAAATTAAACTCGATAATGAAATGCACACATATCCCTCCTTATCCTTCTCAAAGTTGTTAATAAACTATAAACTTTGATTTATCCTTTCCACATATTAACATATAATTAATCTTCCAAATCCAAAGTTAAACTAATGACATAGCAAGTCAAATTACCTAAAAATAAAAAAGTTAAAAAAAAAAAAAAATTGCACACGTTTCCCTCCTTCCATTTTACAGTCTCGCGACAAGCTCACCGAATTTGAATTCAAAAGCTTTCATAACGGTCTTAACCGACGTCTCAGGTGTTCTCACTGGTTTTGGGTCTCACTATGCACCTCCAGTCTGACAAGTTTCCGACAGTTTACGGCAGTAATTCCTGTCTTAACGGTGCTTCGACCCTTGTTTATTGAAGCCTTTAATTACCCTAAAACGACCTATCATATTGTTGTTGAGATGGGTCGCGATGGAGGGGGACTTGATCGCTTTTTGGCAGATCGTTAAGGCCGGTTATGGCGGTTTCATGCGTTTCTGTTGCTCCTTTTTCTCTCTCTTTCCCTTTGCTTCTGTTGGAGGGGTGGGGGGGAGGGGGGCATGGAAAGTTGAAAGGTTGGATATTAGGTTTGGGGAGATATGAGGATATTGGAATAGGAGGGAGAGACAGAATAGGAAAATGAATCTTACAGCTCGTGAAGATAAGAAAATATTCGTCAGACCACCGAGCCTCATCAAAGAACGCTGAATATAGATTAAAGATAAGAGTTTATCAATTTATGAAGTACGGTATATTATAAGGAAATAATCATTATACCATCAACCCTCATTAAAGCAACACCGAACATACATTAACGACGTATAAGACCAAGCTATGCATAGTAATGTTCCTAAACCGGTTATTGCCAAATGAATGGGAACTGTAGATAGCCAATTCTATTAAGCACGTGAGAATTAGCATCTTAAAGACAATGCTAGAACGGAGAGTAAATTTAGGACCAGAATTAGAATACGTTTTCTTTATGTTTATGTCTTCTATATCTGCATTTTATTTTAGTTTTTCTTCTTCACTTTTTTTTTTTTTTTTTTCCCTTTTTGTCCGTTCTTTTTTTTTTAATTCTTAACTTTTCAAATATTTTTAAAGCTAAAATTAAACAAAGCGCCAGTTGTGCAGATGTCATTTCCTTCCCTTGTGGATCTCAATGCATGTCAATGAAATATAGATAAACTCTTGAATAAAGAAATACAAGATATCAATTATATAGATAGATAGACAGACAGGTAGAAAAACAGATAGATAGGTAGAGAAATAGATATATATCGGCACTCGAAGCAATATATCAAACAAATAAAAAAAATAACTGATGTCTGATATAAAGGTCTTTATGACCGAAGAAAAGCTTAGTATCTTTTATCATAAAAAAAAAAAAAAAAAAAAAATATGTAACAACTATCTTGCAAGCTATAAATGGTTTTCGTTCCCAGAAAAAAAGTAAATGGATATCAGGCGAAATGAAATCAGTATAATTATAAGATAAATGCCATAATCATGAAGACTCGAAAGTAATAATTAATAAAAAGGAGTTTGAAAAGGGAAACTGAATTTTGCATCGGAGATAATACAGGTAGGGGGAGTGAATATAAAACGTAATGATTCAAACATTTTTACTTAGTCACTATGGGAAACTTTTTTGCTCGTTTCTCTCTCTCTCTCTCTCTCTCTCTCTCTCTCTCTCTCTCTCTCTCTCTCTCTCTCTTGAAATATTAAGTTAGCTGTTGATTATTTTACTAACTGTTTATTGATTTATTTTTTTCCTTAACGTATTATCCATTGTTATTATGAATATACTTATTTCCATAGGTCAATGGTGTCTATTTTTCGAACTTTTGTTATTGTTGTTGTGTTTATCACCATCATTATATTAGAAGCTTCATTACAATTATCACAATTGCGAATATCATTATTTCCATCGTTATTATTATTATTAGCAGCAGCAGCACCATCATCATCCATCATAATCATCATCATTATCGTTTTTCATTACTGTCATCTTTCCCTCTTGCCACTTACCACCACTAACAAAACAACAACAAAAAATACACACCATTAATCATGAATTCATTAAGACAATAAACACACACAACCACACACACACACACACACATACACACACACACACTGTCAATAACCTCCAGAGTTTAAGAAAAATAACAAGTGTCACACAAACACCTCTCGTGGGTCTCAGTACGCCACTTTAGGACCCCTTTGGATGACGCGGGCTTAAGTGCCTCGAAATTGCTGGTTGTACAGTCGGGGACAAAAGTTCGTTCAGTGACTCATAAACATGGACGACGGACACGGGGTTTTGAGTCGAAGGAGGGACAGGTGTGGGGGTGTGTTGGGTGGAGAAGGTGGGGGGGGGGGAAGGTGGGGGTGTTTGGGGGGGTAGGTGGGGGTGTGGGGGGAGAGTGGGGGGTTTGGGGGGGAAGATTGGGGCGTTTGGGGGGGAAGGTGGGGTGTGTGTATGGGGTTGCGGGGAGGGGGAAAGAGGACGAAATATTATTTATATATATTTTAGGACCTCTTGTGGTGGGGGACGATAAGTCGTTTTTTTTTTTTTTTTTTTTAGTTTTTTAGAGAGAGAGAGTAAGTGAAGGAAGGAGAAAAGAGAGAGAGAGAGAGAGAGAGAAATGGGGAGAGGATGATAGAGAGAAGAGGTAGAAAGAAAATTTGAGAAAGCGTGATGTAGAGGAAAACAGAAGTATATAAAATAAAAGAGACGAAAAGAAAAAGAAAAAAGAGAATATATGTGAATACTAGGTCGGAAAAAAGGAGGGAGATAAGCAAAAGAAGACAGAGAGATAAATATTAAAAGATATGAGGAAATGAGCAGAAAAAAAGTAAATAGAAGAAATAGAGAAAATAGAAAGAGAGAGCTGGGGATAAAGAAAGGGA
>NC_061854.1:13755636-13760636 GCF_019202785.1 Penaeus chinensis
CTCCCTCTTTCCTCCTCCCTCTTTTCCTCCACCATCTCACCCCCCACCCGGTCCCCACCTTCAACCCCACCTTACCTCAGCCCCGACCTTCCCCCACCCCAACCATACCCCGTCCGACTCCACCTTTACCCCATGCCATTCCATCCTATCCCCCTCTGCCTCCCCCCCCGAAAAAAAACCTCAACCCCCACCTCAACACACACCCACCTGACCCCCCCCACCCCAACTACCCCCAACCTACCCCCCCCACGCCCCACCCTTTCAATCGCATTGTAAAACACGCAACTCTCGTGACCGTTTCGAGTGCTGGGTGTGACGTTGTGACAGTCTAGACTAAGAGTACATTAGCGTCAGCGAATGTCAGCTAGAGATAAGAAGTATCGCCTCCGCTGGCTGTAATTGCCTCGGGCGCCCCAGCGGGAGTGTACAATGGCGGGCGCGCGACCCTCCGTGGCTCTGCTCGCTCCGTGCCTCGTGCGGTTATCTCTTTGTTTATCTGTTTATCTGTATCTGTCTTCCTCTCTCGGCTTTTTGTTCATTTCTCGGTATTTTCTTGTGTATCTCGCTCTCACTTATCTAGTCTTTCGCTCTCTCTCTCTCTCTCTCTCTCTCTCTCTCTCTCTCTCTCTCTCTCTCTCTCTCTCTCTCTCTTTGTGTGCCGCTCTCCTTCTCTCTCCGTTCTTCTCTTTCTCACCCTTTCCCGCTCTCTCTCCCCGTTCCTCCCTATCCCTCACTTTTCTCCACCCCCCTCTTTCTCTATCTATCCCTCCCACTCCCTCTCCCCCTCCCCTCTCTCTCCCTGCCCCGTCTCCCCCGCTCTCCGATCTATGCAAATTCGTTGTCGCAAATCCGAAACAATCAAGATGGCCGCCGTTGTTAACTCTCTCGTGCGCTCTCTTGTCGTTCCCACGCCTCGTTGTCTGTCTGTCTGTCAGTCATTTCTTTCTCTATATTCATCTTTGTGTGTGTCGTTTGTGTGTTTAGTTGTGGTATCTTCTTCGTTTTATTTTGCTTGTCTCCCTTTCCCCGGTCTTTTTATCATAATTATCTTTGTTGTTTATCTTTATGCCTGGTACATATTTGTTTCCTTTGTTTCTTTTTATTAGTTATTTCGTTTACAAGTTATCTTATTTCTTTGTCTGTTTGTTTGCGCTGGAGTTTTCATTTTCCTTATTCATCTTTACGTCTGGTATCTTCTTCCTTTTTTTTTTCTTTTTTCTTTCGTTTGCTTTCTCTTTTTCCTTCATATTTTTGTTTGTATTTTTTCCCCCCCCCTCTCCGTTTCTCTCCTTCTCTCTAAGTTTGATTTGATTATTATCGATCTTTGCGTGAGTCTTGTTGTGTGCGACTATTATTTGGCTTCCTATTCAATCTCCCGTTCTCTTTTCTCTCATTTTTTATTCATTCTCTCAACCCTTCTTCCCTATCTGTCCCCTTTTCTACCTTTGGTTCCGCAGACTGTCTCCCCTCGTCTTGGCTCCTCCCCTCTCCTCTCCCCTCTCTCCTCACCCCCTATACCCTCCTCCTATCACCTCGTCTTTCCTCCATTTCCTCTCCCCCTTCCCCCTCCCCCTTTCCCCTATCGCCCCAGCCCCCTCCCCAGTATGGGTAGCCCCCCTCCTCCCCCCTGTGATAACATTCACAGTTAATGGCATCCTTTTGATCTTCCCACTTTCTTTTTGGCATTTCCCATTTTCTGTTGGCACTTCCCATTTTCTGTTGGCACTATCGTGTTATGATTTTCTATTTCCCGCCCGGTGTTATCTTGGCCGCTTATCGCGATGTTATCAGCTTTCCCCTCTTCCTCGCCCCGGCCGCTCGGGGGACACCCAATAATGGAAAACGGGAAATTACCATTCTCTCGTGATCTCCTGTTGTATCTACTGGCCCTGCGATGCCGCCGCCGCTCTGCCGCTGCCGCTGATATACACAGACGCACACGGAGGCACTTTCATACAGAGGTGGAACATACACACGCACACAGTGCAAACGTGTGTACGTACATATTTTGATATACGCCTGCACACACACACGCACACAAGCACGCAGGTACACGCATCCACACACACACACACACACACACACACACACACACACACACACACACACACACACACACACACACACACACACACACACACACACACACACACTCAGAGCATATAAATAGACACGCGAGTTTCCCCTCTTCCCCCCCCCCCCTCCCCCATCGTATGATAACTGGCGAGGGGTCACTTCGCTTGTTGGTCGTCGCCTGTGCTCTTCGAAGACTTGTTTCGAACTTGTTTTGCTTTTGTCTTGGCTGAGCACTTTCGTTCAGAATATTTCATGCACAGACTCATAATCATTAGTTCGTTCACACGCAAAAGTTACTCATTCACTCATTACTTTCTTCATTCACTCCTTCCTTCATTCATTCTCTCATTCCTTCATTCAGTCACTCATTCCCTTCTTCATTCTCTCATTCCTTTCCACATTCACTCAATCCTTACCTCATTCACGCATTCACACTCACCGACTCACACCTCGAGCTGTTCCGTCGCGGTTGATAGAGACGAGAGAAACGTTTGCGTGTAGTTAGACTCTTCCGCTTCTGAAACGTTTTTCTACAGCGCGTTTTTGTTCTTGATTTCCTCTGCGATTCTCTTTGTCTCTCGCTCTTTCCTCCCTCCCTCTGTCTCTCTCTCTCTCTCTCTCTCTCTCTCTCTCTCTCTCTCTCTCTCTCTCTCTCTCTCTCTCTCTCTCTCTCTCTCTCTCTCTCTCTCTCTCTCTCTCTCTCTCTCTCTCTCGCTTTCTTTGTCTTTTTTCTTTATCTATCTCTTTATATGCATCTATCGTCTGGCTTTGTTTCTATCTCCTTATCTATATCTTCATATCTATCTCCGTATATCCATTTATCTATTTATATCTCGATCTCTATCTCGATCTCTCCTTTTCTCTCTATCTCTCCATCTATTTATCCGTCCATCTGTATCCCGCCCTCCATCACTCCCTCGCTCTGTATCTCTTTATCACTCTTTCTTATCTATATACCCATCTTATATCTACCGTCTTCCTATGTCCCTTTTTATCTCTTTTCCCCTCTCGTATTATCTTCTTTCCCCTCTCGTTTTATCTCCCCTTCCCTAATTCCCTGCTTTTTCTCCCTTCATACTTTCCACTCTAACTCCCTCCTCTCTCTTCTTCCTCGTAGTTCTTCCCTTTATCTTTCCTTTTCTCTTTCTCTCTCTTTATTTCTCTTTCTCCCTCTTTATCTCCTTCCCCTCCATTTCTCCCTTCCGTCCCCCTCCTGTATCTCCTTTTTCCTTCTTTCCCTTCTCCCTACCTCCCTCCCTTCCTCTTTATTTCCCCCCTTCCTCTCTATCCCTCCTTCCCCATGCCACTCCCTCCCCTGTGGTTCCTCTCTCCCTCCCTCCCCCTTCCCTCTCTGTCATCACGTGCTTTACGGTGGCCAAATGGACAGCGGATCTCAACGCGAAATATTTCATGTGATGAGGTAACGAACAAGTATGGAGCTATAATTAATGCCGAGAATATGAAAGAATTCTGTGACAAATTACCGACTTGCAAAATTATTTTGGGGAGGGAAACTCATCCTTACTGTTTGTTAGCTGTCGTTTACAAAGTAGTGATTGTGATGTTTAGCGATGATGAAACTTATAGTAAAGATGGAAGTAACGATACGAATAATTAAACTGAAGACGATATGATTATGCGAGTGATAAGGACTGCGATGATCATGATAATGATGATAATAATAGTGATAATAGTAATTATTATTATTATTATTATTACTATTATTATTATTATTATTATTATCAGCATTATTATCATTATTATTAAATTGCGGATTATGATCCAAGATTTTTCCAATGACGTTGAAAATTTCTCTCGGAAAAGTCATCTCGAAAAGGGATTTGCCACGAGGACACCTCGAGACTCGCTAACATATCCCGGGCGCTCCCAGAGGACGAACGGGAACCGAGATTTTGCGACGGGCGAACAGGTTGCTGATATCTTTTACATTCTTGAACTATCTATATTCGTCTTTTTTTCACATACTCCGTTTGTTTACTTCCCTCGCTCTCTCTGGCTCTCTCGTTGACCCCCGTTATCTCGCTTCATATTTTCTTTCTTTTTCTTTCCACTCCCTCTACAGCCGACACACTCCCTTCCCTTCCGTCGCCTCCTAACTAGTGCAAAGAAGGAAGGAGCAGCAACAAGCAGAGAGGGAGGGAGAGAGGGAGGGAAGCGCGCGAGGCGATAAAAATACTTGAGTTACCCCTGCCTGAAGCCGACGGAGGGTTCCCGGCCCATCCCCCTTTTCGGGCCCCGCTCCTCCTCCTCTCTCTGCCTCCTCCTCTCTTCTCCCTCCTCCTCCTCCCTCCTCGCTCCTCACTCGGTCCCAGATGTTGTAGCCGCGCCACTCCCCCACTACACGTCGTGGCGTCTACATCGGCTCCGCTCGCTCCCGCGCCGCTCGGTCCCTCGCTCGCCACTGAGATCGGCTCCAGCGCGTCGAAGACCAAGTGTTGCTTTTGTGTGCTCGTGTTTGGCTTTTGTTTTTCCGCCGTCATTGGTTTACAAATATCCGAGTCTATGGCTCATGGAGTCGTAGTTGGGCGAGCGTGTTGCAGTTTGTTTTGTGCTGTGAAGTGATACAGATTTTCCCTCCGAAGTATCTAAGTCCACTACACTGGAGGCCGCAGAGATGGTGCTCCTACGGTGCTCTGCGAGTCGATGGAACGACGTAGGTAAGTAACGATGGTGATGATAGTTACGAATATGGCATTAGTGATGATGGCGATGTAGTGACGGTGATGTGAAGAGAAGTGTTGTGTGGGGCGACAGTGTGAACTATTCCACGGATATTCCCCGCGCCGAAACGTTCCCGCTCCCTCGGCGACAGAGTGAACACAAAACGCAGTGCTTTGTTTCTTCTTTTGCGAAGGTGAACTCGCATCTGTGGTTCGCGAAATGTACTGATTATGATAAGACGC
>NC_061854.1:13765636-13770636 GCF_019202785.1 Penaeus chinensis
CACTTTTGCACACTTTAAATCCACAGATAAGAGCATTTGCACACCTTGGAGGCACGCACGCGCACGCGCTCCCGGTCTCGCTCTCCCGCTTGTGTCGCGCCCAGCAGCCGGGGGCGTGGTCAAAGGGGGGGGAAGGGAAGGGGAGGGGGAGAAAAGGGAAAAAGGGGAGGAGAGGAGGGGTGGGGGGGAGGAGGAGGAGGAGGAGGGGGAAAGGGAGGAGAAGAAGAAGAAGAAAAAAAGAAGAAAGAAAAAGAAGAAAAAAAGAAAAAGGGGCAGCAAATAGAAAAAATAAAAAAAGGAGGAGAAAAAAAAAGAAAAGAAAAGGAAAAAAAAAAATAAAGATAAAGAAGAAGATGAAGGTGAAGGAGGAGGACAAAGACGACGACGACAAGGATGACAAGAAGAATAAGGAGGGAAGAAGAATGAAGAAGAAGAGGAATAGGAGATAAAGATGAAGTCGTAGAACGTGGAAGAGAAGGGTAACAAGCTGAAAAGAAGAAAGAGAAAGAATAGGCAGATGGAGACGGATTAAAAGTAGAGAAAGGTGGATAGGAAGAGGAGAATAAGAAGATGGAGGAAGAGAAACGGAATGAAGACTCCCATTTTTCTTTTTTTTTTTTTTTTTTTTTTTTTGAGGTGAATTTATCTCGAACCTTCACACAAGCGATCTTCAATGTATTTAGGGAGGATGTCTCCCCCCCTCCCCCCATTCAGTACTCCTTCCCTCTCCTCCTCCCCCCCCCGGAATTCTCTCCTCTCCCCCCCCTCCCCCTCCCCCTCCTCCCTCTACCGTGCGAATGAACAGCGATTACCTAATGACCCCCGCCATTGAGGGAGGGCATAGAGGGGGGGGAAGGGGGTTGCAGCGTGGGGGGGGGATTCTTAAATGATTTATAACTCGAATGATACGATCGGATGTTTCTTTTATTCCGGGAGAAGTGAGTCCCCTTTTCCCCCCCCCCCCCCCCTTTAACCCCTTCTGAATCTCCCTTACCCCCTTTTCTTCCTTACCTCCCCCCCCCTCTCCCCCCTCCCCCTCCCCAATCCCATGAATCACGAGCTCCGAATCATGAATCACGCACATAAACTTTTCTAATCTGGCCAAATGTAAAGGAATTATCCTAAATGTCAGATAAATGTTGAAATACAGGAATCTTGGGTTGACCGCTTTCCGTTTGCTGCGCGCTTGCCGAACCCTGCGCGGCTAACTGCCGCCACCCTCCCCCTCTCCCCCTTTCCCTGCCCCCCCTCTCTCTTCTTCTCTCTCCTCTCTCTTCCTTTTCCTCTATCCTCTTCACTCTTCTCCCGTTTCTCCCTCTCTTCCCGTTACTCTCTCTCTCTCCCTCCTCCATCTCCCCATTTCTTCTCTCCTCGTGCCTCTCCCAATCTCCTCTCCTCTTTCGTCATCCCCCTCTGTCCTCTCACCTCTCGTCTCTTCCCCTCTTCCCCCTTTCCCTCTTCCCGTCTCCCCTCCCCTCCCAGTCCGCCGGGGGCACTCCCTGGCCCCCCAAGCGCCACGGACCACACACGCGCCCGCTCGCCTCGCACTCGACCCTCGCTCTCCGCGCTCCAAACGCCTTCGCGCACGCGGGCCGCATGCACTCGCTCGCTGAATGGCGGCGCTTGGGAAAGGGCTCGCGCAGTGTGTGTGTGTTTTATATAGATGTGTATGTATATATGTATATATGTATACACACACACACACATATATATATTTACATATATATGTATATTTATATATATATATAAATATATATTTACATATATATATATATATATATATATTTATATATATTTACATATATATTTATATATATATATAAATATATATATATAAATATATATATAAATATAAATATATATAAATATATATATAATATATAAATATATAAATATATATATAAATATATATATATATATATATATATATATATATATATTTATATATCATATGTATGTACATCCAGCTGCATCTCGAGTTCACACGCATTAATATCGCGGGTGACACTGAACAGGACGCGACAGCCCTCGCGGCCATTAGACTCCCATATCACAGCCGAACACGGCAGCCACGCCCAGAACACAAACAGCCCTCCACCTCACCCTCCTTTCCCTTTCCCCCTCCCTCCCCCTCCCCTGCCCACCCTCCCATCGCACCCCCCCTCCCCCCTCCCCCCCCACCCATTCCCCTCTGCATCACCACCACCAACACCACATTTATCTCGCGCTCATCTGGATCATCACCATTTTGCCAAACTCATTTCATCACCAGTAGCGCCGAACACAGCATCAACACTGTAAATAACCCTTTCCTATATACACAAGAAACACACATGAACACTCTTACAAACGCACGCACAAACACACATAAACGCACGCTTTCAGATGCTCTTTCTAAACCGAAACCAGCGCCGGTACTGGGAGTTCGGACGCGTTTATCGGCGTGATCAGAGCCGCCTTATCGCCACATCGGAACGCCGAGCTTATCGCCTCACATGGCCGGCACGGAAGAAGAAAAAAGGGGCTGGAGATAACACGTGGAAGAGAGAGAGAGAGAGAGAGAGAGAGAGAGAGAGAGAGAGAGAGAGAGAGAGAGAGAGAGAGAGAGAGAGAGAGAGAGAGAGAGAGGGGGGGGGGGGAAGAAAGTGAGACTGTGAGAGGAAGAAAAAAAAAGACACCGGGAAAGGTGTGTGTGTGTGTGTTTGTAAATACATTTATTTATTTAATTATGTACATATTTGTAGTTCTAAATTTAACTGTCTTTGTTTTTGTTTTTTTTCATATCTATACACGTAAATAGACACATACACGTAAACACATACATGGGTATACATACACATAATTATTGATACATTCACACATACACACGCACATTCATACATGCATTCATTCTTACATACATACATACATACATACATACATACATACATACATACATACATACATACATACATACATACACACACATACATACACACACACACATACATACATACATACATACATACATACATACATACATACATACATACATACATACATACACACACACATACATACATACATACATACATACATACGCATATGTGTGTCTGCGTGTACGTCCAGAAACAAATATAAATATATCTTTAATTGGCAACCCCGAGTCACCTCTGTGTAGGTGTTATCAGCGCCTAGATTTATTATTGTAAATGTGACGCGTTTATTTATTGTTCGCTGAATTAAACGCGGAATGTTTTCGTTTTTGTTTTTTGATATTTTCTCCTTTTTTTTTCTCCCTATTTATTTTTGGTTATTTTTTTTTTTTTTTATCTTCGAGGGAGTTGAGAGAAAATGATGGGTGGATTTTGATAAAGGGTGTAAGAGAGAGAGGAGAGAAAGTAAGCGAGGGAATGGAAGATGGAAATGAGAGAGAGAAGAGAAAAGAGAAGAGAGGGGAGAGAGAGAGAGGAGAGGAGAGAGAGAGAGAGAGAGAGAGAGAGAGAGTATCAATGTGTAGATAGAAAAGACAGAAAGAGAAAGAAAACTCCGTGAGAGAGGAAGGAAAGAGAGAGAGAAAGATAAGAAATCCGAGGGAGGAGAGGGGAGAAAGAGAATCAGTGAGCGAAAGAGATAAGAAACCCGAGAGAGAGAAGAGAGAGAGAAAAGAGAGAGAAAAGAAGAGAAAAGAGAGAGAGAGAGAGAGAGAGAGAGAAGAGAGACGAAAGGCGCTGTTAAGCCGGGACGCAGGGACGCCGCCACGGAGATCCAAACTCTAATTGAGATATTCCCAAATGATTATTACGGAGGTACCCCCCCCCCCCACATCCCCTCGTTCCCCAATCCCCCCTTCATCCGTTTTCTTTCCCTCGCTTTATCTCTCATCCTCCTCCTCCTCATCCTCATCCCTCTTCTCTTCCTCCTCCTCCTCCTCCTCCTCCTCCTATTCCTCCTCCTCCTTCTCCTCCTCCTCACCCACCTCAACCTCCTCGTCATCCCACTTCTCTTCCTCCTTCTTCTCCCCTTCCCCCCTCCTCCTCTTCCTCCCCCTCCTCCTCCCCCTCCTCCTCCTCCTCCCCTCCTCCTCCTCCTCCTCCTCCTCCTCCTTGCTGCAGAAAGGAGGGTGTGTGCTGTAAATCCCCCTTTGTTGTTAATCCTTGATAGGGCGAGAAGGAGGGGGTATGGGTAAGGGGGTGGGGGTAAGGGGGTATGGGGTAAGGGGGGTGGGGGGAGGGCGTTAATCGCTTAAAATTACTGCTTTAGGGTGAACGTTATTTGTTTAGTTTTTTAGTATTGCCATTGTTGTTTATTTGTTATTGTTGTTGTTATAATTGTTATTATATTATTGATATTAGTATTATTATTATTATTGTTGTTATTATCATCATTGTTGTTGTTATTATTATTATTATTATTATTATTATTATTGTTGTTATTATTATTATTCTCATCATCATTATTATTAATGTATGATGTTATATTATTAATGTTATCATGAGTGTTTGTATTTCTATTTAAGCTCGTGTAACTGTTCTTAGTACTATGTTTCTGATACTTTGTTATTTTTAACAACAATGACAACAATGATGTTTTAAATGTTTTAAAGGATGATGATAATGATGATGATAATGCTAACAGTTTTTGGTCCTGTTATTATCAATTGTTGCATTTTATAATTTTCCAATATAGTTTTGGTTTTAACTTACCAGCGCACTTTAAGATGTGTACATATTTCCAATATTTCTTTCCTAATCCAAATTCTGTTTATTGCTCTTCTACTTTTAGTATCTTCCGTTTTTTTTACTGACGTTTGTTGTTTTCGACATGAGCTTTCTCAATTTTTTTTCGTTCTATCTTATCACGTTAATTGAACCCTTGTCTTCCTGATTATCGACATCGGAATTAGAAAGCACGGCCAAGATTAAAAAAAAAAAAAAAAAAAAAAAAAAAAAAAAAAAAAAAAAAAACCTATTTATATATCATTATTAAAGTTATGTATGAAGTGTTGTTGTTGCTATTGA
>NC_061854.1:13775636-13783136 GCF_019202785.1 Penaeus chinensis
GGAAGGCGCCGGGGACAGGATGTATGGGGCGAGGGAGCGCCGCGTCCTGTGCTCAAGGAGGGACAGCGAGCGCCGGGCTCACTGGCTCTCGTCTTTCAGGCCGGGATTGGTAGATTGTTTTGCTTTTTGGGGAGGGAATCTGTTCGTCTGTTTAATGCGTTTGTTTGTTTCTTTAGTTGAAAACAATATGTTTAGTTTTGTATTAGTGTAGAATTTTCTTTCTTCATTTTCTTCTTCTCCTCCCTCTTTATTTTCTTCTCCTTCCTCTTCTTCTTCGCTTCCACCATCATAATCATTCATTATCATCATAAGATTATTTTATTGTTATAATCTCTATCATTTGTTAGAGAAGAAAAGATAGTTAAATTGGATGTCGGTCATAAACCACCCCTATATATATACGTACGATACGTCGACCGGGCAGAGACGGCACGCGATCAACTCTTCACGCCCATCCAGTCCAAACGCCCAACCTAATTCCACGCGCCCACGCCCGCGAAAAGCCCTACGTCGATTTCTGCGCCCGTAAGAGAGCTGGGCTTGCGTTTATGTGCGTGTTTGTTTGTTCTGCGTTTTGTTTGATTCTGGTTTTGTTCCGGATCTCTTTTATGTTCTCTCTCTCTCTCTCTCTCTCTCTCTCTCTCTCTCTCTCTCTCTCTCTCTCTCTCTCTCTCTCTCTCTCTCTCTCTCTCTCTCCCTCCTCTCCCTCCTCTCCCTCCTCTCCCTCCTCCCCCTTCCCCCTTCCCCCTCCTCTCTCCAAAATTCCCCTTACTCCGTCCTTACTCTTCCCCCTCCCCCTCCCCCTCCCCCTCCTCCCTTCCTCTTATACCCCTTCACCTCCTGCTACTACTACTACTGCTGATATCGTTATTTTTGCTATTTGTTTTTGTTTACTGATAATAGTATCATTACTTAACTTAACTGCATCATTATTTAACTAGCACACCGCTTTCGCATTTGAAAGTCCCCCCCCCCCCCCCAGTTCACATTCTAAACAAATGTTCTCCTCCCTCTATCTACGTCATAATCACAGACTACAAAATTCGAATCTATTTCCATTTTACATAAAGGCTGGTTTTAGTTCGGGTGTGTGACGCGCCAGGCAAGTTCAGGTTAACAAGAAGTTCATTTTTAGGATAAACGGACAGATCAGTTAATCCCGTACGACGGGGATAGCTCTTCTTTTTTTTCGGTATTTTTATTTATATATATATATATATTGGGGGGGATCTAGTCTAATCATGTTTCTGGGTTTTCGTATTTCGCCCCCCCCCCCCCCCCCAAGCTGAATGAATTGTGCGTTTCTAGAATTATTTCGAAGTGGAATGCAAATATTGATTTTGTTTTTTTGTTTTTTTTGTTTTTTGTTTTTGCGAATGACAAAAAATCGACCAGTCATGGACACAGTGGGAATTGATGACGTCATCTTGGAGGTCGGTGATTGGGCGACGGGTGAAGGTGTCGACCAATTAGTCACCTGTCAGGCGGGAAGGCGATGCTCGTATGTTTCACGTCTGCTCGGAAGACCTGGCAATTCGATTGTCTTTTTTTTCTCTCGATTGCCTTTTTCTATCTTGTCTTTAATGCTTCTTTCGTCCCGTTTCTGAAAATATGTTTCGTCTTCTCTTTTTTTTATATGTAAGGACGAGTTTTGTATCATCTGCCTGATTAATTACTTGCGAGATAAGGTTTGTGTCCCACGGCTGTTGTTGACAGTGAGAGACGAACATGATAGTCAATCTGGAATCTCTCGCTTCGATGATTCAAAAAAAAAAAAAAAAAACTTTCCGGTCTGGTTTAAAGAAGGTGTTTAGAATCGAATTGAGAGAGAAGGCGTGTAAATACTTTCGAAGAAGGCTTTGATGTTTAGGTGTGGGAGGAATTAGGAAATTGTAATGTCGTTTTTTTTTTTTTTAAGTATGCGGAAACCGGGCAAAAATATTCAGTTATCCAAGCGCGGGAGTAAAGTTATTATAGGGGCACATGATGTCGAAATGTTGGGTACTTTTTAACGGCGGGTACCGCAGCTAGGTATCTTCACCGTCTGGGTACGACGAGTAGCGTAGCCGCGGCGTCAGGGTACCAGATTCTAGGATATCTCGAGCGCTGGGGTACCTATCGGGGCAGGACGAGTAGACAGACGGGGTGCGGCGGCGATACCATCTCACACAACTGTCGATGGCGAGGAAAAAGTTGTCATTATAACAGCCGCTGGTTTGGTAGCCGTTAGGTGGGGGGGAGTGGGGGGGGAGGGAGGGGGGTAGTTGTGGCACTAGGTGTCTCTTTAATAAGGTTTTGTCTTAATGAATTGGTTTCTCCCCATCTCTCTTTGTATCTTTCTCTTTCTGTTTCTCCTTTGCTCTCTCTCTCTCTCTCTCTCTCTCTCTCTCTCTCTCTCCGTCTCTCTCTATCATTCTCATCTCTCTCCCTCCCTCACTTCCTATCATTCTCATCCCTCCCCCCCTCCCTCCCTCTCTTGCTCTCTCTCCCTCTCTTTCTCTCTCTCTCTCTCTCTCTCTCTCTCTCTCTCTCTCTCTCTCTCTCTCTCTCTCTCTCTCTCTCTCTCTCTCTCTCTCTCTCTCTCTCTCTCTCTTTTCCTCCTCCTCTTCCTCTTCCTCTTCCTCCCTCTCTGCCTCCTCCCTCTCTCCCTTTCCTTCTCCCTTTACCTCTCCCTCATTTTGTTTTCATCTTTTTCTTTCTCTTTCTCTCCCATTCCCTCCCTCTCTTCTTCCTTTTACTTAATCAATAAATCCCCAAGTAATGGATGCATGTGACCTTAAATATATGTGTGACTGATGACCTACTCAAGTTACCAGAAGGTCAGACAAATTACATGAAGGCTGAGGCATATTTTCATGTTTTTTTCACACTTCTTTTATTCGTTTTTTCCGGGTTGTGTTACCTGTTCTGTCTATAAACATTTCAGATTAAAATAAATCAGTTCTTCTCTCCTTCTTTTTCCTGTTCCTTCGGTCTTCAACCTTTTCCTTTACGTTTTTATTCTATAATTTCTCTCTTTCTGATTCTCCCTCCTCTTCCCTTTCCATCTTCTCTTTTTCAATTAGGTATCCCTCTTCCTCTTTCCCTCTTCCTCCCTCACCTTCTGTCCATCTTCTTTTTTTTCGATTCCTTTTCTCTTCTCTTTTCTTTGAAACCCTTTCCTTCTTCCTCCCTCATATTGACCCTTTTATCTGTTCCGAATCCCTCTCCGTCTTTCTCCCTCACTTTTCCCTCTCCCACTTTATCTCTCACCATTTCCCCATCTCCTTTTTTTTCAATTCCTTCTCTTTCCTCCATCACCCTTTACCCCACTTTTTTTTTTTTTTTTCAATTCTCCCTCCTTCTTTCTCCATCACCCTTTCATCATCTCTATTTTTCAATTATTTTTTTTCTTCCTCTATCTCCCCCTCCCTCCCCCTTCGCCCCCTTTACTGCTCCCTCTCCCTTCCACTCCCACCCCCTAACAAGCACCAGTTTATGTCATGCCTTCGTCCCTCTCCCGCCGGCCCTTCGGAAGCTGTCATAGCCGTAGAGGGCGCTCAGTGGTGACAGGTACCGAGCGGGCGTCATAACAGGCGCGATGATCACCGGCCTAGACAGCGGCTGTCATGTACCTCCTTATGCCAACAGGTTCAGCTGTCATGTTTTCGCAGTTCTACACTGGCTTCCGAGGCCCTCACACCTCGTCCGCGCTCGGCCGCTCTCTTCAATTCGACTGTTCTCTTTTTCATTCTCTCGGTTTCTCTCTGTCTGTCTTTCTGTTTATCAATATGTGTCTTTTAATTTATCTCTCCTGCCATCCTTAGATATTAAGAAATTGTGCTTGAAGTTTTATTTGGGGGGAAGGGGGTATAATCCTATTGGTATGTTGTCTGTATTCGCTGAAGGGGGTAGATTTTTAAAAGTTTTTTTGTTTTTTGTTTTTGTTTTTTTTAGATTACAGCCGAATAGTATTTGTCTCTTGTCGGATTGCAGTTTCTTCTCAGCCTCCTTTTTCGTCCACATCTTCCTCCTGAATTCATCAACGTCCCTAAGCCCTTGTTCCCATTTGTCAAAAATCGCCTTAACAAACGGCCGATCGCTGCACCAAGGCTTGCGAGAGGCGCCTCCTCCCGCTCGTCCTCTTCTTCCTCTTGCTCTTCTCTTTCCTTTCCCTCCCTCTTCGTTGTCTTGTCCTCCTCCTCCTCCTCCTCCTCCTCCTCCTCCTCCTCCTCCTCCTCCTCCTCCTCCTCCTCCTCCTCCTCCACTTCTTCCACCTCCTCTCCTGTCTCCTCCACTTCCTCCTCCAACCTCCCACTCTTCGTTAGCGCGTTGAAAAAATTTGCTTTCCTTAAAAAAACTATATAAACTTCGAATCCCGCGGCGAGAGCAACCCAATCCAAGACGGCGGACGCGGATTAGGGTTCCACTCCCGAAAAATCCCAATCAAGCAAGGGTCAGAGAGATCAACCGCGTGGACAGATTGGAAAACGAGGCGTCGGGAGTTCAGCGTAAGGCACCCGGTAGCCTCGGAACAGCTGATCGGCCAACTCGATAGTTTTGTTCGAAATTGAATAGATGCGCCGATAACATTATCATATGGAAAGCTCTCTTCTTCATGTTATTATTATTTTTCCTTTTTCTTTTTTTTTCGAAGGGGGGGGGGGGGGGTTTAAAGAGGGAACCATGATGCTGCAGGTTCTTATCTGCTCGGCCTGGAAGCCTCCGAAGGGAATGCCTGACGGAGGTCTCTCTCTCTCTCTCTCTCTCTCTCTCTCTCTCTCTCTCTCTCTCTCTCTCTCTCTCTCTCTCTCTCTCTCTCTCTCTCTCTCTCTCTCTCTCTTTATCTCTCTCTCTCTCTCTTTATCTCTCTCTCTCTCTCCCTCCCTCCCTCCCTCCCTCCCTCCCTCCCTCCCTCCCTCCCTCCCTCCCTCCCTCCCTCCCTCTCTCTCTCTCTCTTTCTCTCTCTTTCTCTTTCTCTCTCTCTCTCTTTCTCTTTCTCTTATTTTCTCATTCAGTCTCCCTCCCTCCCTCCTTCCCGCTTCCCTTAATCGAGTCGGTGATTTGTTTGTTCCTGTTTTGGAAACTGTAGGCCGTTTAGGGGATTTTTTTATTTGTTTAACGTTATCATATTAACACTAATAAAGATGATAATAATGGTGGTGATGATAACGACACTGGTAATGATAATTATCATCAGGTAATGATAATAACTTGTTATTGATATGATCATCATTATTACTGATATTATTATTATTATTATTATTGTTATTTTCATTATTGGTGTTATTATTAATGATAATATTATTAAATCATTATTGTTGTTTTTGTTATTATTATTGTAATATTATTGTATTTTTTTAATCATTACTGTAATCGTAATGATGATCATCATCATGATCTTCATCATCATCGTTATCATTATTACTGTCTTTATCAGTATTTTGACACTGTTTTCTTTATTATTATTATTATTGTCAATTTTTATTTTTCCATCTTTATTTTTATTAGCTATTAAAATAATGATAGCTATTATTCATTTTCTGTTATTACTATCAACAATCTTGCATTTACCATTGTTGATTATTCCCACCGAGTATATCGCGTAAAGTACCTCAGAACCGGGGACAGGGTTGGCCTCACCGTGGACTTCGTGAAAGGTCCTCGAAGGAAGCGCTTGTTTCATTTCAGATTTATTTCTTTCCTTTTTTTTTTTTTTTTTGTCGGATTTATTTTGGTTAGTTCGTGGTTCTAGGTAGGATGACGGGGACGAGGAGAGTCGATGGCTGGGGTGCGGGGAGGGCCTCGGCGTCTAATGTCAACCTGGTTCGTTCGATATCGAGGGCGGGATATAATTCTCGGGGAACGCGGCCACTTGGCAGATCGAGGCTAGACAAGCTCTGTGGGAGGTTCAAAGGCTTTATTAGGTTCAAATAACTTTTCTTCCCAGATCTTTCCTTCCACCCCCCCCCCCCTCCTACCTTCTGTATTTTCCTTTCTTCGGCTTTTCTGATATTCCTTTTTTTCGATCTCTCCCTCTCGTCCCTTATTTGTGGGCCTTCCCTTTCCCCTGGCCTTTCCTATTCCCACTTGCTATTCACTCTCTCTCTCTCTCTCTTTCTCTTTCTCTCTCTTCTCTCTCTCTCTCTCTCTCTCTCTCTCTCTCTCTCTCTCTCTCTCTCTCTCTCTCTCTCTCTCTCTCTCTCTCTCTCTCTCTCTCTCTCTCTCTCTCTCTCTCTCTCTTTCTCTCTCTCTCTCTCTCTCTCTCTCTCTCTCTCTCTCTCTCTCTCTCTCTCTCTCTCTCTCTCTCTCTCTCTCTCTCTCTCTCTCCCTCCCTCTCTCTCCCTCTCTCTCCCTCTCTCTCTCTCTCTCTCTCTCTCTCTCTCTCTCTCTCTCTCTCTCTCTCTCTCTCTCTCTCTCTCTCTCTCTCTCTCTCTCTCTCTCGTATTCCTTTCCCTCCCTCCCTCCCTCTCTCTGCCCCTCCCCCTTCGTACCGAAAGGCCGGCGAGAGCCGAGGCCGAAGAGCAGGAGGAAGGGGGGGAAGGGGGAGGGGGGATGCGGACGTGAGATCGGCGGGCGCGCGGGTAGGGTATCGACGGCGCGCATCTCTGCATGTCATTTCGACTAACGAGAGACAACGCATCTTAGGATTGAACACTACCTTTCTCCCTCTTATCTCACCTGCCGCCGCTAGCGACCTTTTGCTTTGCCCTCGCTGCTGCTGCTGCATCTGCGGGCTTGGTGATGCTGGCCTCTTCGTACACGTCATTCTTCTGCTGCATCTGCTAGTGGTTTGGGCTTTACTACCGCTCATCCTCCTCCTCCCTCTTACCCTCCTGTGGCTCCTCCTTCTGCTGGTCCTCCTCCTCGCCCTCGCCCTCTTCCACCGCTCACTGCTCCACTGCTCGCCCGCCTTTTATCTTGATGTCGTGTACCCAGGCTGTGTGGCTGTGCGCGGCGGCGGGGGAGATGGAGCAGGCCGCGTGTATGTACCCTCCTTGGCTGTACCTTCTGGGTCTGCTTGGCGGCTCGAGGGTGATGCGTCGGCGGATTGAGAATTGGGTGTTGGAGAATCTGGTTCCGTCATAATGGATTCTCTTTATGATGGTTGTATGTATTTTTTAAGTCCTAGTTAACTAGATAGTTTGTGATGATATTGCCAAGTAGTTTTTTGTTTTGATAAGGCCGTTGCAGCAATCGTGAATTAAGGATGACGGAAGTTGCTACTGCATCGCGCTGCATCGCTGGGGATCTCCGTCAGCTAATGCTCGCCCCGCCAGTGGTCGAGATCCCCAAAATGTGTAGCATCGACAACAGCAACAGCAACTTTTTGGATTCCATTTTTTTCCCTGTATCAATCTATCGAGTGTAGTGGTCTCACCAGTTTGCTGCGGTGATAGGATCTTCCTTCGCAAATGCTGTTAATCGTCTTGCCTCGCGATTATGACCGTTGCTGATATACCAGTGTGCTATATAACCCCTCCCCTCTCTCGTTCAGTTTATCTTGCTCCCTTCTTCGTC
>NC_061854.1:13788136-13798136 GCF_019202785.1 Penaeus chinensis
AAAAGATGGCAGGGCGCGATACGAAGCCTGTGTAAAGTTTTTAATTGTGTTACTGATGGCACGATAGAGAGCCGGTGTCGATAGGCATCAATGGAGGCGGACGGCGGCGGTTGCCAACGCGGCTGGAGATCGGCCTCTCTCTCTCTCTCTCTCTCTCTCTCTCTCTCTCTCTCTCTCTCTCTCTCTCTCTCTCTCTCTCTCTCTCTCTCTCTCTCTCTCTCTCTCTCTCTCTCTCTCTTTCTCTCTCTCTCTGTCTCCCTCTCCCTCTCCCTCTCCCTCTCTTCTTGTCTCTCCTTCCCTCCCTCCCTCTCTCTCTCTCTCTCTCTCTCTCTCTCTCTCTCTCTCTCTCTCTCTCTCTCTCTCTCTCTCTCTCTCTCTCTCTCTCTTCTCTCTCTCTCTCTCTCTCTCTCTCTCTCTCTCTCTCTCTCTCTCTCTCTCTCTCTCTCTCTCTCTCTCTCTCTCTCTCTCTCTCTCTCACTCTCTCTCTCTCTTTCTCTCTCTCTCTGTCTCCCTCTCCCTCTCCCTCTCCCTCTCTTCTTGTCTCTCCCTCCCTCCCTCTCTCTCTCTCTCTCTCTCTCTCTCTCTCTCTCTCTCTCTCTCTCTCTCTCTCTCTCTCTCTCTCTCTCTCTCTCTCTCTCTCTCTCTCTCTCTCTCTCTCTCTCTCTCTCTCTCTCTCTCTCTCTCTCTCTCTCTCTCTCTCTCTCTCTCTCTCTCTCTCTCTCTCTCTCTCTCTCTCTCTCTCTCTCTCTCTCTCCTTGTCTCTCCCTTCCTCTGCCTCACCCATTCCCCCTTCCTCTCCTCCTTCCTCCATCGGCAGCAGAAGGAGAGGAAGCGTCCCAGGTCCCAGATTCGCCCTCCTGCAGCGTGCACGGCGGCGCGGATTGCATGCGTATCGGCGACGCGCATTTTCAGCTCTCCGGGGATCGGGGCGACGGGAATGTCCGGCAAATACCACTCGCTCAAGGTTTAGAAAAGGAATTGTAATGAGGCTGATAACAGTAATGATAATCAGAGGAATGACGACAGTGAGGACGATAAAGGTGGTAATAATAAGGATAATAATGATGATAGTTATGATAATGGCAATGATGGTTGAGAATAATGATATGATTATGCTAGTTATATTAGCAATATTAATGATGATAATAATAAGAGTAAGAAGAAGAAGAATGAGAAGAAGAGAAAGAAAAATACTTATGATAATAATAATAATAATAGTGATAATAATAACAATAATAATAATAATAATAATAATAATAATAATAATAATAATAGTGATAATAATAATAGTGATAAAAATATATACGCCTTAAAATATCTTTACACAAAGCCAGAAGACAGACAAGAAAAATATGAAACGATCAGCAAATTAATCGGCGAGAAAGTGCGCGGGGTGAGTGGGGGGTGGGGGGGGAGGGGTTGCCAGACGGGTTTAAACTCCCGATTATTAGGTGTCCAATTAATAAAACAGTCTCGCCCGGGAATTAATTGTATTTTTTGGTCAATAGATCTCTGGAGGGCGGAGGGAGAGGTGGAGGGGAGGGGGTGATGAAGATGGGGGGGGGGAAGGGAGGGAGGGAGGAGAGACAGAGAGGAGGAGGAGAAGGAGGAGGTATTGGAGTAGGGAGCAAAGGGATGGAGGGGAAGAAAGAGGGGGAGGATGAAGAAGAAGAAGAAGAAGAAGAAGAAGAAGAAGAAGAAGAAGAAGAAGAAGAAGAAGAAGAAGAAGAAGAAGAAGAAGAAGAAGATGATGTTGTACTAGAGCGAGGAAGAGGGGGAAGAAGGAAGAAGAGGAGGTATTGGGGTCGGAGTGGAGGGAAGGGAGGAACAGATGAAGAAGGAGAGGGGTAAGATCAAGGAGGTGAGAGGAGAAGGAAGAAAGAAGGGGAGAAGGAGAAGGAGGAAGAGGAGGAGGAGAGAGCGCATTTGAGTGATCATTTTGAACTTTTGAGATATGGATTCCCGAGCAGGTCCGGGCGGAGGAGCGTTTCATCCCCGCAGTGGACGGAGGCGAGGCGCTAAGTTGCCAGGACGTCAAAACACAGATATTACGTCCAATAAATCTTGGTCGCGGTGATAATGTGAACGCGAAAACACATGCTCGAATCTACGGCTCGAATTCGCTCACCGGGAGACTGTAATTTGTATAGATCGGTGTGTTTTTGTCTCTCCATCTTTTATCCAAATTACATCTTGACCGTAAAGGCTGCTTACGGCGGGAGGTTTCGAAAGCCGATGAATTTTAACTCCGGTGCGCGTCCGCCAATTATGCCATGTGTCAGGGAAGCAGTCGCCGTGCGCGCTGGGCTCTTGTTCTTCAGTTCTTGTTTTCTTTCTCTTTTTTCTGGTTTCTTCGTCTTCTCATCGTCGTTATCATCTTCGTCTTCGTCTTTTTTTCTTGTTGTTGTTGCTGGCCTTCGCCGTCTCCTCCTTGTGCTAGTTCTCTTTTTTTAAAGAATTGGCTTGTTAGCGGTGACCTGCCTCTATTTTTGTGAGGAAGAGCTGATTGGTCTTGGTTCGAGACGTCATGTCATGATTACGCTAAGAGATAAGAGCCGTGATTACGCTGGAAGAGATAAGGCAGTCCCCGCCGCCGTATGTTATCGTTATCGGTGACGAGGAGCAGAGATAGCGAGGGAGAGTGCAGGTGCACCGCAGGTAAGCAAGTATTCAGTCTGCGCGGCCCGTGCATTGCGTCTCTCCTTCCTCCCCTCCTCCTGCATCTCCCCTTCTTCTTGCGCATTCTCCTCCTCCTGCTCCTCCCTCTGCCACGTCTGCGGGACAGGTGAGCGCTTGGCGTCACCGTTGTAGGAAAGAGGGTCTTCTAGCGGGCGTGATGGGGTGTGCTTCGAGGGGCATGACACGCTGTGTTGCGCCGTGGAAGCATTTGGGGTAACGTTCCTCGTGTTTATTTACGCTGCGTGTTTGTGTTAGATCACGGAGAACGGGAAGCCCAGGCGAAACGAAGATGATTTGGGCGTCTTTTATGCAACGAAAACCGCCCCACGGTCGTTATCTCCTTCTATGCACCTTGAGTACGCCACGGCCGGTGAGGACATGTGCACCGGGGCAGACGATAAGGCGAGATAAGGAAACAGCTGATAACACTGCCTTGAGCCGTGAATAGTGTACTCGGGGGCTGTTGTGACTCATTATCTAAAGCGCTCTCATCTATTTTTTTCTTTCGTTTTTTTCTTTTTTTCCTTTGCTTGGCTATAAGGGGGTAGATGTTTCATGAAGATTAGCCATCTGTAAACAAGTTATTACTGGATCATATGACTGGCCAACAACGAATACCATTACATTATTGTTTTCTTCTTATTGTTTCACATCCTCGAGTGAGGAAGGTGTCTGGAAATGAATAAATGCCCGACAGCTGCGGTCGAATCATTCAGAGGAACTGCAGTTCAGTTGCACAAGCGGCGTCGATGCAAGTGCACGCCCGAGACCGATCGCATTGCTTATCAGCAGTGTAAATGGCAACATTAGTTTTACTGCCGTTATCCCCGATCCGGTTTAGAATCCTAGGGCATCCGATCTTTCATCCAAATTTAGGTGATATTTTCAATTTATTGTCATGTTTTTTCCCCTCGAAGGCCGCAGGACTAATCCCCCCTTCCCCCCCGCAGGAGATGATGACTGGGACAGCGACGGTGAAAAATCCGCAAGTGACCTAGTGACGTCACCACGTTCCGACCAATCCCCTTCGAGAGGCGAGGGTGTGACGTCATCCCCTCTTTCCAACCAATCAGAGAGCGCGGCCGGGGCTGAAGTGCCCGGAGACGACGGGACTTCGTCAGGTGCGGCGAGTCCACTCGGCAGCGACCTGAAGGAGACGGTCGACGCCACCGTGCGAAACTTGACCGACAGGTGGGTCTCGGCGGACACCGCGCTTCTTCCGGGTCGAGCGTTGGCCGCCAACGAAACATCAGCTTTTATCTGAACACTGTGGCTTTTTGTGGCTCTCTAAGTTTTTTTCTACTATTCCTAAGTACGATATCATAAACGCCAGATGGGATTTGTATGCTGTTTATTTTATTAGTTGATATACTTATATTCAACTCTTCATGTATCCATTTAGTTCTTATTTTTCCAATGACTTGCTTGTCGTTACCCACGAAGAACGGCATGGAGTCACCCTGGCATGTGCCCTTCACGTGCGGCCAGAATCTCAAATCCTTGAGCTTCATCCGCCGTAGTCCTAATCAGCTGTTATCACGGCCCTGTCTGTGGCCTTCTTGGTTGAACAGCTGTGGTGTCCGTGATGACGAGCAACGCCAGTAATAATTAGCCAGGGTGTGATATTATTTGCTGCAAAACACTCACTTTAGCGTTTCGAGAGGGGTATAGTTCGAGGAGGATTAGGAGCAGGAATAGCAGTGGCAGTTAGTGGTGGTAGCAATAGGAAGAGAAGCAGTAGTAGCAGGAGATAGGGGTTACTTCCTCAGTGGCAGTATATCGGTTATACTAGGGGACTAATGAAGAAACCGAAGTCGCTATCCGGTTCATTTTAGTTTTGTTGTTCACGTTTGTGTAACTCGCGGCTGCTTGCGTTGCTTGAAGATGCATTACTGGCTCTGGAGGAATTGTTAGTGAGTTTTATTATTATTATTATTATTACTATTATTATTATCACCATCAGCAGCAGCAACAGCATCAGTATCAGTTTCATTACTGCAACTTCTATGATAATGATGATAATGATAATAATAATTAATATTGATGATGATAATAATAACCATTATAATGATAATGATAGTAATAATAACAATAATAGTAGTTGACGATAATGATAATAATAATAATAATAATAGTAATAATAATAATAATAATAATAATGGTAATGATAATGATAATGATAATGATAATAAATCCTAGTTGGCAACATATGAGCTAAGCCCCGCTAATGACGTCATGGTTAGCCAATAAGAGTGAGTTGTTTGATATCAGATATAACTAGAAACGTAATTACTTGTTTGATTTACTCACTATTGTTAAAATTATCAGAAGTAAAACCAAAATTTCCCTCTTTTTATTTATGATAACGAAAAAGACATTTTCGTTTTTGTGTTCGTTAGGCTAAATGGGAGTGGAGCTACCTGGTTATATGTTCCTTGATAATAATAATATTAATGATATCAGTAATACTAATAGTAATAGTTTTGGTAATAGTGGTAAATTATAATGAGAAAAGATAAATTTTGATAATGATAATAGTAATGTTGATATTATTATTATTATTATTGAAAAGACAAAGAAAAAGGATAATAATGATGAAGATGATAGTGATAACAATAGCAACTGTAATTATAACCAATCATGATAAGTATAATGATGGTGAGGATAATAGTGATAATGATAGTATGATTAATAATATCATTAGGATTATTGTTATTGTCATTATAGCCAGCATCATTATTATTAAATGTCTTAATAATACTCTTATAATAACAACATATTAGCAGAAGTAGTAGTAACGAGTCTGTGTTTCTCCTTTTCAGGTTGCGAGTCACCGTGTCGGAGAAGAAGGAGCGACCTGCCTCGCCTGCGGGGCCTGCGTCGCCCTCTTCCTCTCTCGGCGCGCACGCGACTAACAGTCTAGGGGTAAGTGTTGCAGGGACTGGTGTGATTGTTAGAGATTGTGGATATTTGCCATCAGATCATGGGCATATCATTTCATTGAACATGAATTTATAACTTGCATTAACTTGCTTACAACTTGAGTACACATGAGATGTAACTTCAGGACCAAGGGCCCTGAGCCGCCATTTCTAAGTTCCGATGTCCGCTCCGCAGGTGAAGTGCGAGCGCAGTTCCTCTTCCTCGAGCCCGCAGCCCGCAGCCGGAAGTGGCGACGCCGCCATGAAGGAGGAGGTTAGCACCCCCTCCCCCTCCCCCCACATCCCCACCACCCCGCGGGGCCCTCCCTCCCCCACCTACGCCAGCGAAGTCGAGGCGGCTCGCCAGCAGCTCACCTCCATGATCCAAGGTCTTCCTCTGCTCTCCATGCTGCCGGCGCTGCATCGCCTGGCTCCCGGTAAGAAGATGCCCGCGCCTTCGCTCCCCTGCTCATTTATTTCCTCTGCATTTGATGATATTGGGAATGATTATTTTTTGCAATCAGTAGGTAACTATCCTGTCGAATTACACGTTTTAAAGGGAATCGCCACGATATATCTTACTACCTACGCACTTCCTCCGCAGCCGTCGTCAGCCTGGCCTCGGGCATGACGAGCCTCACGACCATCACGAACAGCACGAGCAGCACCAGCAACGGCAGCGGCGGCGCAGGAGGCGGCGGCGTCTTCTGCGTGTGCGGCATCAGGTTCAGCAGCGCCACCAATCTGGAAGCGCATCGTATGTTCTACTGCACGCACAGGCCCACGCAGACCGGTGAGTGATAATGCGTGGGAGTTACGGACACTCTTTGGACAGAGTATTTCTTTTGGGATTTGGAATGTTTTATCGGTTTACATAAGAAAGGACGTTTCATATATTTTATCGGTGTATAATGTCATGCTGTTTTACAAAATGAGTGGCACTGGGTTTATTTTCTTAATTTCCCTTCACCCAGATGGCGAAGGAGGCAACAAGGAATCCCGGACGTCGCCGACGTCGGTGAGCCCCCGCGGCGAGAGCGGGGCCCTCAACGAGGACGACGACGCCAGCCGCGTCCTGCGCTGCCCGCACTGCCCTTACACCACCACGCACAAGCTCAGCCTCAACGGCCACATGAACATCCACACGAGTCCCGAGGACCTGGCCAAATCGACCAGCGCCCCGCAGGCCGCAGCGGCGGCGGCGGCTCCCACGCAGCCCAGCCCGACCGACGCGCGAGCCACAGACCGCTATTGCTCTGACTGCGACATCCAGTTCTCTTCTGTCAAGACATTCCGCGTTCACAAAGCCCACTACTGCCAGACGAGACACGTGCTCAAGGGCGGCAACAAGAGCCCGGCGCGTGAGGAGGCCGGCTCCAACTCTGCGGGAGTCACAGCCCTGTCCGGGCTCGTCAGCGCCGCGGCGGGCAGCGGCCAGCCCATTCTGGCGCTGCCCACCAACCCCATCCTGCTCGTGCCGTACTCCCTCGTGGCCGGGGCGCAGCTGCTGCCCCCGCATGTGCTGCCGCAGGCGGGCGCAGCCGTCGTCCTCCCCAACGGGCAGGTGCAGCCGCTGTCGCCCGGGCCCCTGCCTGGCCCGGTGCCGCCCCCGCTGCTCTCCCCCTCCGCGGCCTCCGCTAATAGGGGCACGTCGCCCGCGGCCCACAGCCTCCCGCCGCAGACGTCCCCGCAGTCCAACTCGGTGTCGCCCCCGAAGCACTCGCCCAAGTTCGAGGCGCGCCCCAAGTCCATCTGCGGCGAGACGAGCGGCAAGCGCAGGGGCGAGGGTGAGAGCCCCCTCGACCTGACCACCAAGAGGCCGAAGCTGACCGTCAAGACCGACCTCTTGGGCGACGAGGAGAAGGAGAATCGCGAGGTGAACACGCCCACGCCCGCGAAATCGCCCGTGCCAAAGTCCCGCCCGGGGTCGTCCCACGCCGCGGGCGAGTTCGAGGGCAAGCTGCTGGCCTCGCCGTCGCGGCCGTCGCCCTCCAGCGAGGGGGAGACCCACTCCGCGTCCCGGTCGCCGCGGCCAGCGTGCACAACGCCGGCCCAGGGGTCCCCCCGCGGGCTGGTCGACTCCCCTCGACCTTCGACCTCGGCCAGGTCGCCAGCCCAGCAAACACCGGCGCTGCCGCAGCTCCCGCCGGGCTTCCCGAATCTCCTGGCGAGCCTGGAAAGCCTCAGCGGCCTGTCGCTCCAGGCTCTGCAAGGCCTGCAGGGCGTACCTCCAGAACTAGCTCTTAAACTACTCAATCCTGAATTGCTCATGAACGGCTTGGCTCCCATAGTGAATCCACCAGTTATTGTTAAACAGGGCGAGGCTAAATGCAATGAGTGCAATATCGTTTTCTACAAAGAGGAAAGTCTGCAGGTCCACAAGAAGCATTACTGCGCCGCGCGCACCATATCCAAAAACGAAGACGACCGCCGCTCCAACGGCAGTCGGAGTCCGGCGTCCGCAGGCGAGGGCGGGGCCGGGCCCTCCCGCAGGTCCCCCTCCGCGCTCTCTGAACCTCCCGCACCTGCCGCCACCACGCCCGCCGCCGCGCCGAAGGAGGCTCCGAAGTCCAACAAGCCCCTTTTTCAGTTCATCTGCACGGCCTGCGGCATCAAGTTCAACTCGCCGGACAACCTGGCAGCCCACCAGACCTACTACTGCAGCAAGCGAGAGGGCGCAGCCGGTGAAGAGGGCGTGACCAAAGGGCTGTGGAGGTGTCCCCGGTGCAGATGCGCCATGCCAGAGACTCTGCAGGCAGCGCATCAGTGCGTGACGCCCTCGCCGGCCCCCTCTCACGGGTGGAAGTGCCCCTGTTGCCCGGTGATCTCGCCAACAGCCGCTGCCGCCCAGAAGCACCTGGAGACGCACGCCGGCATCAAGGCCTTCCGCTGCACGATCTGCGGCTACCGAGGGAACACCCTCCGCGGGATGCGCACGCACATCAGAATGCACTTCGAGAAGCGAACCAATGACCTTCAGGAGGAGAACTTCATCGCGTGCATCTTGGAGGACGACGACGGCAGTCGGAGAGGCGCCGAGAGCAGAGGCGTCGCCGACTTGCCGCGCGTCATTCTCGAGAACCCAACGCTGTCGGCCCTTCTGACGGAGGGCGCCGCCGCCGACCACTCGGACCAGCCGCTCTCGTGCCACTTCTGCCCCTTCGTCACACCGTACCGCAGCAACCTGGCGAGACACCTGGCCCTGGCGCACAAAGTGGGATTCGACGCCAAGCTCACGCAGGACCTGCAGGCCATCCTGGAGGGGCGCGTCCGGGCTGCGAGCGACGCCCCGCCCGCTGAGGCCGAGCGCCAGGACCCCGTGGAGAACGGCAACCCCGCGAGTCCGCCGCCGCTGCCCGCGATCAAGCTGGAGCCGGAAGTCAAGCTGGAAGTGGAGGAGGGGGACGAGAAGGTCCGCTCGGGCCCCACCACGCCCCACTCGCCCGCGGAGGACTCGCCCGGCGCCGAGGCTCTGGCCGGCGGGGCTGCCGGTGGGGAGACCAACGGCAATGGGGCTGATATCCCGCGGCACTGCAAGGCTTGCAACATTACCTTCTCCTACTTAGAATCTTTCTTAGCCCACAAGCGATTTTATTGTTCAAAACCCGAGTCTAACACTCCCCCAGAAACTGCAGTTCAGTGACCAATGCAATATGTGCTGGGACACAAGCCGAAGCGCTTAGCAAGCGCAGTGGATGCACCATATTGTTTCCTCATGAATTAACTTATTGTGAAACTGGCCAAGCTTTAGTTGTACATAGTGTTGGCCTGGCGGTGACTTAACGCCATATCACGTGTAAATACTGATGACCGCCGGGCCACTCCACTAACCTGTGCTAGTTGGTAGTCTTTGAACATCAATTATACCACAAAGTATAGAGATTTGGAATAACTATTTATATATATATATATGTTTTATAGTCACTGGCTGTTTGATGAGCAACTAGACTCTAATAATGTCTTCTTCCTGCATAAATATTTGAAAACTGTGCAGAAAAATGTATACAAGGAGGAACCCTGCCTATTGCGAAGACTGTTGTCGGTTATTTATCGACTACAAACGTATGTTTTGAAACGTATGGATTTAGAATGGCTTTTTCCAAAGTTTTAAGTGGATGGTGGTTAAGGATGGTAAAGTAAACGTATCTACAGTTTATATTGAAACTGGAACAAATAGCAGTAAAGTCAATTTACAAAAAGATGATGGTTGGACATTTATGTATACGTGTGTACGATTTAAACAAGAAACGGAAGACGGTAGCAAGGTTTAAAGTGAAGTAAATGTCTAGTCGTGTTCCTAATACCATTCATGGAATCTTGAACCCATGTCCCAATCTACCATTAGTCTTTAAACAAAAACAAAAAAATGGATCAAGTGTATTTATAGACTAACACCTCAG
>NC_061854.1:13818136-13840636 GCF_019202785.1 Penaeus chinensis
GAGTTGAATCTCAGTGTAGCATCATGTATCCAGTGGTTTCTTCTTGATTCTTGTACCATCTGCAGAATGGGTAATTTTCCATTTTTATTTTGTGTTGGTGTTGTTTCAATCTTGTGTTTTTGGTCATAATTCTTGTGATGTATGTATATAGTTTTCTGTAATTGGCTCTGGTCCATGGTTGTTGGTTGTTTCCATTAATAATAAAAAATAATTGAATATAAGATCCTTTTTAGATTTAACTCCCATTGTTTAGAGTTTTTTAATTTGATTTCTTTTATAGTATGATTTGGGTCTTTCAGTACAATTATAGGACTATTTATTTCATGGGCTTACTTTGCAGCTAGATCAGCAATTTCGTTTTCCTTTATATTGATTACTTAGTGACCTAATTGTATATCTTTCATATTTTACCCTGCAATTTCCCTGGTAATCTTTCTATTCAATCTGAGCTAAGTTTGTAGTGTATGGAGGGTTTCTGCGGCAATATCTCTAAATATATAAGTAGTAGAAGGTAGAGTGAATCCATAGGTATTGGTAGCATTGTGATAGGCAGAATGAAAGTCTTCTGCATACATATCAAGGTTTTATAAGTTTTTATTCACAGAGAGTATGAAGACAGCCTTATCCCTTCCGTGACAGATTCAGTCAATGAATATGTACTAGAGGACAAAGGTCCCATCAGTTAGCAGATTGGCATTTTCAGGGGAAGTTTACCAACCTTGCTAGGCCCCTGGGATGTGATGGTCACAACCTGTGCTTTACACAAAGATTACAAGGCCATTGTGCACATGAAAATTCACCCAGCCATCAGTATAATTACAAATTTGCCAGGAAAGTTTATACAAGGAGAAAGTAATAGAATTAATACTTCATTCCTGACTTATTAGAGTGTTGTCAAAGAAGTGTGACCTTATCTGACCTATTCCATGACTTCAGGCACTGTGCCAATGCACCAGAAGCTGTACAGCAAATTTATATAAACATCACTATTTAAATGAGAGGCATAAGTGACTCTCCATGCCAGTAGTAATTATTCATGTTTATTCACCAGAAAATAAATAATATAACAAAAACTGGATTTCTTAAGGTTTTCATGCATATCCACCCGCCATGGCCATGCGTAAGATATGTAACCGTGGAACTTGTGCTGTCATAACTATGCCGGATTTGTAGTATAAACAGGAGAGGTCTAAGGTTAAATGTGTCTTATTAAGTAGAATTGCTGTTTGCACATCATACAAGGTAAACAATACAGGGTTAACAGATTAACGGGTTGTAAGACTTTAAAAAAATAAATTTTTACTCGGATAAATATATCAAGTGATTGCCATGGCTCTGTGTGCCATAGGCTTTGTGACAAGCAATGAAACTTCTACCACATTTGTTTTGGCAGAATAAAGCTTAGACTGTTCCCAGATTTGATTATAAGTCCACCAAGAGGTTCTACAAACTGTACCCAAAATGGTCATAATGGAACTAATTCATATACACAAATCTTCCTGTAAAAGATGGTAGATCCTATTTTTAGTTATTTTTATCATTCTATATTTCATTTTTGTTTGGGACAGTGAGACAAGAAAAATGCTGTAGAATTCAGCAGTTCATTTTTGTTTGGGACAGTGAGACAAGAAAAATGCTGTAGAATACAGCAGTCCATATATTGTGTGCTGTTTACCCAATCCTATATGTATGTGAAGCTGTAATTATATTCTAGGCTTGATTTTACAGTAGTAGAGAATAGGACTTCGTAATAACTGGATGGAATCGGTTATGTTTAAGTAGTGTTTGAATTTGAATTGCATAAAAATAATGAAAACACAACACTCAAGGTCCCAGAGACCTCTTCAGACATTCAGCCTATTGACATATAGCTCCTTTAATCATACAAATGGATCTTTAAAACCTGTCATACTAAAAATAGCCATTAAGATTCTACAAGCTATTGTAATGTATTTGATAACCTTTGTACCTGCTTGTAAAATCTATTATCAGTAGTAGTTAACACTTTCCCCAAGAAAGCAGGAATCATCCCCCCCCCCCCCCTAGTGTGGAAGCTTCAAAACTTTACCATGCCACTTTGATGCCTGTCAGTGTTGTGAGACCGGGCTTATTTTGCTCACCTATGGACAAGGAGTCACATGATAAACTAAAAAATATTACTTACAGGTGGTCCACATTGTGCTCTAGAGTATTTTTTTTCTTTTGAATGCATAATATACCTCACATGAGCCACATTGGGAGTGACCATGGGTGGCCCACATAGTGCTGGGGATATAAAAATATATTTTGTGCATGTATAATACCATCCATGGCACACAATAAGTGGTACCACTGGGTAGACCATTACACAAGTATTATAATATGCTATATTTACATGGTGATCATGTCTTTATTAGTTATCAGTGGCCAATCCATAGCCAATCTTTTATGTTCTCCAGCATATCCCTGTGTATTTATTGGTACTATTTTGTTCTTATAGTTGATGGACACCTAATGTTTCTATGGAGCTCAAACAAGTGGAATTGATGATGATGACTACGACTCTCCTAATAAAGAGTTCGTTTATAACTAATATGAGGAATCTGACCCGACTGAGGATTATTCTTTGGAAGGTGAAGAAATGGATCATAAACAGATCAGTTGTGGGAGAAGAATGAATGACAACAGAAACAAAAAAAAACAGTTACAGCAATTATATTTTGGAGGAACATAAACGGTATCATTCAGTGACCAAAAGGGCAGAAATTTTAGCAATTGCTTCTCAGAAAAGTAAATTATTTAGTTTTATGGAAGCAGAATTTAAGAAAATTGAAACTTTTTCATAGTTAAAAAGTAAATTTATATGTTTTACACTTTATTATGTATATTTCAATAACATGATAAGTAGCCTGCACAGATATAGTTTTTATCATGATACAGTGTTTCTATGGTATATAAAGTGAAATGCACTATACCATAGGTCAAGTCTGTCTTTCTTTGTATGTAACTAATTTGGGCAATAAGAGTTGTATTTAATGCATTTTTGATTATCTAGTATATATAGAGAAAATCACCTTAAAGACTTTTATGATTTACAGGGCTATGGGGAATGCTCCACCACATGTGTTAGTAGGAGTATTGGTGCTTATTACAGCTGTCATTTTTCAAACAGCTGCCTCTGCCATTACTCCTAACAATAACACACTCACTGATGTATCAGAGACTGAAATCACTACTGAGAGCCAAGGAAAAGGAAATTCTAAAGATGGAGTTTCAGAAACAGATTCTTTGATACGAAGTAGTGAAGCCAAGGTAAATGTGCAGCCAACGGATACCCCAGATGATACATTTGTTGTGAATGAGTGGGCTTCTGTTGACCCTTTTTCATTCTCACCTGAAGGAGCCTTTCCAGCAAGCTTTAATGACAGTCAGAATGTAAGTTACAATTGTTGCATTTTTTTTCTTTTTTCTTTTTTTTTTTTCCCACTCATCCTTTGCTTTCATATGTGAAATTTGTGTATATTTTGCTTGGCATATTCCAGATAGCCAATTACTAAATCCTTTCCAGCATGTGTTGATATACATGAATCTTTAGTTTAGTTTTTCAAACTTGTATTTCATTAGTTCTTTTTCACTTTACTTTTTTTTGCTATTTATACTATTTCACTAAATTCTATGTTGGTGTTATTTTTACCAAATGTGGTCACTATCCTCCCAGGTTGATCCTTGTAGACAAACAGCTCGTTGTGAACCACTGGAAGAAACGACCTGTCTTGGAGTGCGTCTACCCTATAGACACACCTCCTTAGATCTGACAGGGCTTCCAAGCCAACAGGTTGCTAGGGTAAATATTGTTTTGGTTGATTGAAGACGTTTTGTTATTGCTCATTAGACTAAATCAATATAAGAATTCTTTTTGATTATGGTATAAGGATATATGTACAGTAAATGACTGAATCATACATATGCTTCAACAAATTCCATTCCACATGTAAATTTTATCTTCGTGTGATTTTATTTTATTTTTACATTTTGGAATGGAATTATACTTCATTTTTCTTTATACTTCATAAATTAGATTAATTAAATTTTACAGGAACACTTGGAGTTTTGGTCTCGCCTGCGCAATATCCCAAGATGTTGGGCTGTGGTCCAACCTCTCCTTTGTGCTGTATTTTTCCCCCGGTGTGACAGATCATCAGTGCAATTGCCTTCTCAGGTTTGTCTTAAATCTTGTTCTTCCTCTTCCTCCTTCTCATCATCATCATCATCATCATCATCATTTTTTCTTCATTTTCTTTCTTGCCTCTACAGGTAAATTAAGAATTAAAAATTGTAATTAAATGACAAAAAAGTGTGTGGTTTTGTTATCTTTTTAAATATTATTTTTTAATTTGTTTAAACCATAAGAGAAGAAAGAAAAAAATGGCTTTTGGTGTTTGCTGATCATATGCATACATATCTTGTGTAATAGAAATAACTTTGCTCCGATTTTCTGAAAGTATTTATAGATGTCTTAAGGGTAGATTTTAGATAGATTTTTATTAATATGCAACATGTATTTCCCAAATAGAAGATGTGCGTAATCACAAGAGGTCCTTGCCGGCTTGTGGAAGAAGATTGGCCCCCCTATTTAAGGTGCAAGGAAGATTTTCCGCATAAGTGTAAGGTATGTATATGTGTATATCTTTTAAATACATGTGTATGATTTGCAGGTAAAAAAAAGGGGTAAAGAAAATCCTCAAGTAGTTGAGGCACATGAGATATATATTAATGTTTGTTTATCTGTGACTCTGTGTGGAGAAGGCCAGGAGAATGAAGGATGAAAAAAGGACAAGAGGGAACACAGGTACAAGAAGGGAGAAGAGGGAATCGACCAAGATTTTTATTTCTTATTTATTTTCTTAATAATTATCAGATGGCTGTAGATGAAGAGAGCATATTAGTTTTAGTAATCCATCCAGTAGTTAGCTGTCATTTGTTACTGAACACTCTAAACCTCTCACAGAACAGCGCAAGGGAACTCAAGTTCAACACGACTGGCCACTGTGTTCCACCACTCGTTGCTACAGAAGAGGAATCTTCTTGGTATGAGGGAGTTAAAGGATGCGGCATACAGTGTGCAAACCCAATCTTCACTCCACAGGAGCATGAGGATCTGCACCAGTTTGTTGCCACAATTGGGGGGATATGTCTCGGCTGTGCTGCTCTGACAGTGGTAAGTTGGGGGTAGTGGTGGTGGTGTTTCTTGCTATAGGAAAATTATGCAATGTGTTGGATGATGAAAGTGAGGGGAATGGAACTTATTTCTGGATGAGGGATGAAGTGTAGATTGCTTATCATTAGAAAATTCTGAAAAAGTTAATGTCTTTTCAAACTCAGTTTCACTTGTCAAATAACCTTTATGATTACTTACACACTCTTATTGCTCTTCAGCTGACGTATTTGATAGACTGGCGTGCAGCAAACAAATATCCCGTGCTAATCATCTTCTACATCAATGGGTGTTTCTTGATAGCCAGCATAGGCTTCATGGTCCAATTCCACCCTGGGGTACGTCAGGACCTGACTTGCCGTACAGATGGCACTCTTCGACAAGCTGAGCCCAGGTAGTGTAGCGGCGAAGGGTTGTTATTGATACTGCGTTTAAGAAGAGTTTGAGTCATTGCTTTGGAAAGGCGGTTCTGTTCTCATAGTTGGTGTTTTCAGCTACAAATGTTGAATGCATTTTTTAGAGCATTTAGATTAATCATCTCAGTTTTTCTGTTTGATTTTTATTACATCAGTAGATAATTTAGTTTTATTAAATTATTAAATCATTCTGTACATTTGTGTCAGTAGAGTATATCTGCTTCTTTCACTATTTCCTTATGGTCAGGGGTAGTCACATAAAAAAGTACATAATATCTATTAAATATAGAAATTATGGAATATTATTAATTCTGTCCCAACAGTTCAGGTGGAAACCTATCATGTGTGGTTGTGTTTGTCTGCATTTATTACTTCATGGTGGCAGGGGGAATGTGGCTGATTATATTGGCATATTCCTTGCACACTAGCTTCAAGTCTTATGGTAAGAATGTGTTTCATTTTGCATGTCATTCATATGGTAAGATGTCCTTTGTTAAGAGCTGAAACACTTGTATATTTTCTGATCATTGATAATGCAAGACTAAAGTAACCATCTTTAATAGGCATCAGTCATTCATACTAAAGCACACTGAATAGAATATGAAATGAAAAAAAGAATAGATGAATAGCATTACCTGTACCCCAGCTGTCATTGCCATCCCCCGTCAATAACCTTGTTTTGCAGCAGCTGGTCTCTGTGGTGAAGAACTGGAGCGTCGTGCAGCATACTTCCACCTCATAGCCTGGTCTCTGCCTCTAGTCTTGACCATCACCATCATGGCCCTGGCAGAGGTTGAGGCAGACTCCCTCGCAGGCATCTGCTTCCTCTCCTCAGCCATTCACATTCGAATAGGGTTCCTTCTGCTGCCTGTCATTCTCATCGTGATCATTGGAGGATTCTTCTTGGGGAGAGGTGAGGATTTGTTTTTTAGTTTTTTATCTCAAAAATGTATGTATTTATTTATTTATTCTTTATAAATTACAAATGAAAAAGTAGAGTATTCAGTGTTACTTGTCTCCTAAACTGCAATCCCACCACCCAATCCCTCCCCCCAGCTGCAAAAACATGACTTTTCAGCTTTCACTAAGGCAAACTTTAGTTGTAGGCATTTGAAAGAGCACAATTTTACACTTAAATGTGTTTCATTGACGGATACAGTGAGTATCAGTAGAGTGGAAAGTTAAAAATTGATAAATTGTTTATTGATATGTGAATAAAACATATAAAACAATAAAATGTGTACTGAGACATATTTAAAAGTATCCAGATGGTAAAAAGACAGTGATATACCAGGAGGTAACTCTGTGATTTATAAAAGTATGATGTGTGGAGATGGAATGTGGAAGTGGAAGAGGTTAAGGATTTTGCTGGGTGAAATATGCCATACAGCACCAGAATTAATGCTTCACTCTCATTCAAAATAAAAAAGTTTTGGGAAAAATCCTGTAAGTTTCTGACAGGCTACATGTGATCATGGCAAATAGGACATAAAGATTAAAGTTGTTTCAATAACAGGAAAGAGTTTTTCAGTTTGGATTTTTTTTCTCCATTATTTCTCTTTATCTTTATACCAGATAAATCTGAAATTACAACAGTCTCTTAGACATAGGAAAGAGCTGTCTCATCTTATCTTTTCTATTTTTCTTTTCTTTACAACAGGAATGATGAAGCTTATATATCTGAAAATGGAGTGCTGTACCATTATTAGTGACAATGCCAACAGCAAGATTGTGGAAACCATCATTAGACTAGCTATTATCACCATTACACTTGTCACCTTCACTGCCATCACTGTATACTGCCACATCTATCAGTACAAGAATCAGCACCTATGGGATGATGCACTAAGAGATTACATCATGTAGGTCTATTACTAGTATTTTGCTTGTTTGTTTTGTAGTGATATTATTCTGTTGCTTGTAAAGATGTACAGAAGATGGACCCAGTCTCATTCTTTGTTTATGATTGCAACAGAAAGATAACTCTCTCATACCTTACAGGTGTGTCTCCAACATCACAGCAGATGTTCAGGACAGCAGTAGAACCCCTTGTAAACTAGCTGAACGTCCTAGCATCAATCTGTACAAGCTCCACTTATTAGCTCTCTTTGGGGCAGGGATTATCATGTCTTCATGGTGCTGGACACCCAACACCATACAGGCATGGAAACGTTTTTTCAGAAGGTTAGAGTGATAGTGTAATAGTTCAGTCTTTCCATACAAAAAAAGGGGTATTTATTCTATCATTATGTGGTATACAAGTTATTTTACTCTGAAGTCCAACAGTATTTTGTGATTAAACATTGAATCAGGTTCTTAATAGCAAGATTTGATATACTGTATCTCTTACACCATATACTTTGACTAAGAAATGTTCATTACAGAGTGGCAGGAGTACCGAGTGAAGAGCCTCTGCGCTTAGCAAAGCACAAGGTTATAGCTCAAGCTTTTGCCAAACGCCATGACTTAAATAACATGGGAAGGCTATCCATCAGTCTACACTCCATGCATGACGATCCTATAGGTAAAGCCAAACCTCATTATGCTTCTATCTTATGATGAATGTGATGTTCACATTAATTTAAATTAGGTAAATTAGGAAGTGTGTTTGATTCTTCCTTTTTCACTGTTTTTATTAACCACATGCCACCAGGGAAAATTAATAAAAAGTAAGGAAAATGCTGTGATCATTTTTTATATTTCTGTGAAATGTCTCTGCACATAGATGGCTTTGCTAGTGCTTAGCCACAAAGGAGTCAATTAGTAGACTGTATGACCTTACCTAATTTCACTTTTCCTTGAATTGGGGGAAAGACGTATTTTTACTAGTGCTATGAATATCAATGGTGTTATTTTTATTATAAACATTATAATTATTACAATGTTATAAACATTAGTACAACAAAATAAGATAACATGAAATATTTTTTGTAAATCAAGGAAAAGGGTAAATGGGTGAGACATTGCTGACTTAGTACAAGTGTAGCCATCTATGCGTAAAAACAGTTAACAAAGTAAATTCACAGTGGGCATGGCATGCCTGTTGGCATCGGGTTAACATTGATTATTTTTTGCTTTACTGATATCCTGTTTCCAAATTAATTTTCATAAATAAATGATCAGTCATCCTATTTTTTTATTAGTACTCAGTTTGCTATGTGAATATATGTTTATACCTAATATATATAATACACACACACATACATACATACATACATACATTACACACGCACACACGCACACACGCACACACGCACACACGCACACACGCACACACACACACACACACACACACACACACACACACACACACACACACACACACACACACACACACACACACACACACACACACATATACGTGTATATATACATACATACATACATACATACATATGTATACGTATATATACATATGTATACGTATATATACATATGCATACGTATATATACATATGTATACGTATATATACATATGTATACGTATATATACATATGTATACGTATATATACATATGTATACGTATATATACATATGTATACGTATATATACATATGTATATGTATATGTATATATACATATGTATACGTATATATACATATGTATATGTATATGTATATATACATATGTATACGTATATATACATATGTATACGTATATATACATATGTATACGTATATATACATATGTATACGTATATATACATATGTATACGTATATATACATATATATATACATATGTATATGTATATACACGTATATGTATATATATATGTATATGTATTTGTACATTTGAAAAGGAGACACAGCCACAGACACAGCAAAGAGTTCCACATAAGACTAATAAATAACTAAAATTTAATTTATTTGTTTATCTGATAGCATATAACTTATAACATATTCATATATTCATATACATATATACATATATATATATATACACACACGTGTGTGTGTGTGTGTGTGTGTGTGTGTGTGTGTGTGTGTGTGTGTGTGTGTGTGTGTGTGTGTGTGTGTGTGTGTGTGTGTGTGTGTGTGTATCTGTCTGTCTGCACATGTGTGTGTAAGTGTGTATGTGTTAATTTTACACACACACACACACAAATATCTGTAAGTTCCCTTCATTCCAGGATTGAACTTTGAAATGAACAGCATGACCTCGGGTGACCTTTCCTCTGCTTGGGCTCATGCTATTCCTCACCTCATGACACGCCGAGGTGCACTGGTTGGCTCAACTGCTCTTGGTCTTCGCAGGAATTCTGTTGATTCGGAATATAGTGTCAGTCGAAGGTAAGTTTTTTCTCTCTTGCTCTCCTCTGTTTTGCTTTGAGGAAATGATGGGCACATAAAGTAACTGTGACAGGTGATTAACTTAATAGCCTTGGAAGTTATATAGCTTCAATTTATTTCACCTTTAATGCATTCTAGGTTACAGAAGTTATTAACTTTTAACCCAATGCTGCTGGGCATGGCATGTACGTACATGCCATGCTCACTGTGAGTATACTTTATTAATTGTTTTAACACATAGATGGCTACACTTGCATTAAGTCACCAATGAGCCAATTCTGAGTACGTCTTGTCTTGCCTGTTTACCTTTTCCTTGATTTAAGATATTATTTTGCTGTTACTAATGTTTATAACATTAAATCATAAAATAACACCCAAAAAAAAAAAAAAAAAAAGTTTTTCCCGCCAATTCAAGGAAAGGTGAAATTAGGTAAGGTCACAAGGTTTACTAATTGACTCCTTTGTGGCTAAGCACTAGCAGAGCCATCTATGTGCAAAGACATTTCACAAAAAAAATTTAATTTGCACAGCATTTTCCTGGCAGCATTGGGTTAATATGTGCAGAAGCTTTATTATACTGATTTGGGCATGTAATGATTTAGATTTATGACAATCAGATTTTTTTCTCACTTTTAGACCATAGTATTACTATACTTGTACCAGTACTTTCTAAGTAAGTGGAGAATTTGATTTATTTATTTATACATTATATACAAGTGATGCAATCAGTAGGTCTCACTTTCTTGTAATAATAGTACATAACTAAACCCTTACACAGAGTAAGTATTAAACTTTAGCCTACAGCCAACATCCTTCTCTCAGGTTCTCTCTTGAGTCAGGCTGCAACAATCGCAGTTCTCGTCGACACTCACTAGACTCACAGATGTCATTCCACGTATCTGATGCTGAAAGGCTGGCAGCACTCCATACTGCTGCCCGCTTTGGCCGCCGCAAGAGGCGGGACTGGTTCAGCCTGAAAAGGGGTCGTCGGATGAATGCGTGGGACAGGAGGGGATCCAACACTTCAGATGACAGCAACCTTGGTTCTATGGTAAGAAGGTTTGAATGGATTTGGAATATTTAGTCATGTGGTCCTGCTTGTTGTAGTCATAGTGGCTACTTTGTATCATCATTGTTGTTTGTACTGTTATAATGATGATTATTATATTATCATTACTATAATTGTTGTTGTTAGTTATCAGTATCATCATTATGATAAGTATTGTTACTATTTTTTGTATATTCTATGTGATTTTGATCCATTGGTGTGTGATTATGTTATTAAAAAAACTAACGCTTCTTTGCCATATATATATGTAGCTGTTATTAGCTAGTACTCCATTATACCCTCTAATCCCTTTTACTGAATACCTTACCAACAGATTTTGCCAGCTGTCACCATGAACCAGGACACCCTCTTCACCAACATGATGAAGCGTCTGAATCTGAGCTCAGATGACCCAACCCGTTCCGAGAGAATAGTTCCCTCTGCTCCTCCAGCCAAGTCTGTCAACCTGAATGTGGTCCCTCTGCCAGGCCAGGCTCCCCTTGAGTCTGAGGATGATGTGGGAGCAGAGAACCATGCCTATGCTGACAATGATTCTATTACACACACTGTACTCAACAATGTTCTCAAGAGTGTTGAGCTGAAGAGGCAGGAGGAAAACTATACAAGAGCAGCCACAGCACTTGAGGAGGGGCTGCTGAGCTCAGCCCAGGGGAGGGTCTGCAGCAGGAGGGGGTTCACGACAGAAAGTAGGGAGGCAAGAGGGGTCAGTATTGGAGTCCAGGCATCACTCATTGGTAGTCCAGTTGTTATAATGGTAGACAAGGGAGTCCAAGTCTCTTCTCCCCTCCTTAGCCGGGGGAGTCAGGCATCACAGACTCATGACCGGGAACTAAGCCCAACCCATGCCTACAAACTACAGGACTCTAGTAAGAAAACCATAGGCGAAACAAGCTTCATGATCCAGAGGAAACTTCAAAACAATGAGCGACCAGGAACTCCTGTCACCAAGCTGCCCAAGAAGCTGAATGTCAGCAACGATAAATCTGCAACAAATAAGAATATAAATAGCAGTCATGGGTCTCACAAACGCAGTGCGAGTGCCAGGTCAGGGAACATAAGTGGCAAGAGCAGAAGAAGTAGAGGTGAGAGTGCTGATGTCATGACCGTTTTAGATATGGATGAGGACAGTGATTAAAAAGTAATCCTATTTATATTCTTTGATATTTCACAATATTTGTTACCCATAGCGATATGGTATAATATTGTGCAGACAATATGAGAAACATTTTGACTCTTCAAAGAACTTCACAAAAAGAAGTGTGTATGTGTGTGTGTGTGTGTGTGTGTACATATATATATATATATATATATATATATATATATATATATATATATATATATATATATATATATATATATATATATACATATACACATAAACATATTACTTAACATAAATATTAACTTGTCTAAGCTCTCACAATAATCTCACTCAGTGGATTGGGGTAGTGATTTTGTGCCAAATATGAAAAAAAGCACCAAGAGTCTGCTGGTTTTCAATCACTTCCTGCATATGAAAGAGGGCTATTGGAGATCTAAGGGAAGCAACTCCAATTTTCCAATTTCTGTCAAAAAATACTCATCCTCATACTTTTCACTCCACTTTTTCTTGAGATACTCATACCATTCATGTCATCATTGCCAGTCACACCCTTTTCAGCCTTTCCTTTCCTGCATGTGGTTACTGGGTCCAGTTGATTGCCACAGTCAAGATACAAATACCGGTTTAATCCATGGCTTTTAGCTTTCTTTTTTCACTTTGTAACTAATATTTATTGTGATTTATAGTGATCAGTTTTACTCTATGATGTTTGTTTCTAGCTGGTATGTAAGAATACAAGGAACTTGCAGGTATTTGGAATGGGGTGAAAGCAATACACTTTGATGAGCATTTCATTATGTGAAATCAAAAAAAATTTCCTGTGATTGTATCATGTAATGAAGATCATAAAGCAAAGTGTTTCTCTATCATTTTAAGTGAATTATTACATACGCAATGCAAAGACTTTCAGCTGCTCTAGGTAATGATGAGCAAAATCCATTACAATGTATAATTTTGGATGACCTATATCCTATGCTCTAGTTGTTTTATGCATTTAGTATATATGGTAATGATAATTATTTTTGTAGCTGTGGATTTTATATTTACTGTGGACTGATTTTTTTTTCCAGAAATTTTATTTTACTGGTTTCTTGTAAAATAAGAAATGCTTGAAGATGTTGTCCGTACATGTTTAATTTTTATTAGCTAGCTTACTTGCATTTAGATATACATTGCATTTCTTATCTAGTATATCAAGTAAGGTTCATTGTGAAGCTTTGTATAAGTGTGTAAGAATCAGTATGCATGTAGGCTATGCTTGTGTATATGTATTGTAAGTTTGAATTTAATATGTAACATGTGGAGAGAAGTGGTATTTACATGTAACATGTAGAAGGAAATGGTATTTCTGAATAATACTGTATTTAAAATAGTATTGTGATACATTGGTTATGTGGTGTCAAGTAGGCACATTTATTATTGATGAAAGGTTACAAGTACAGTATAAAGGTATCTGTAAAACTCTGTATGTGATTAAAAAACAGGTACATTTTGGTTGAAGATTTTTTTATTACAGCTGAAAAGATATAGAAATGTTTCATGTATTTGTTTATTATACAGATACAGTTTTTTAGTACAATGTTTTTTAGATTAAAAAAAAAATGGATCCCTTTAGTGCCAAAGCAAGTAATAACTGTACTTTTTTTTACAAAAAAAAACTTGGGATACCATAAACAAAAAAAAATTGTGTGTGCTTGTTTTCATAGTAAACAGATTACATTGAAATATTTAGGCATATTGCAGAAATTTGTGTAGCTACTCTGACAATCAAGAAAAAACCCATTGAGGTATTGTGGAGACTATATTTAATTATGAGTAGGTTATCAATGACAATCAAGAAAAAAAACATTGTGGTATTGTGGAGATTATATTTAATTATGAGTAGGTTATCAATGATTAATGGTTAATAGTTAAAACAAATAAATGTGCTAGACATTAACACTAGGGTAAAGTATAGTAGCGAAAAGGGTTAGGAATGAGTTGATGATTAGGGACGAACAGTACTAGAGGGTAGTATGGTAGTGAAAGGGTAAAGGGGAGGAGCTGATGGGGTAAAGTATAAGTTAAATGTTAGAAGGAGTTAGAGTACTGCAGTTAGATCAAATGCAGGATTTTCATGAGGAGGAGAATGAGTTGTCAAAGGAGAAAGTAGGGGATTCCGAGAGGATGTGGGTAGGGATGTGAGAACTAGTGAGGAAAAGCAGAGGTACGGGTTTCTGTAGAGTGGGGTAGGTTATCAGTTGTACTTAATAAATTAGGTATTTATTGTACTGCTAATGGTATCATTGTTTTTATGGCAGTACTCTATTGGAAGCCTTAAATGGTTAATTGAGTGTAAAATTGAGATTAATTGAAATAATCTTTCTTAGGTTAAATATTGATACTCTAAATTAATTTGGTTTACTTTCATTAGTTGTAAGGTGATGTTAGTGGGTATGTACCTGAGACACTGGTGATTTTGTGAATACTGTTGAAAAGTGGCCAAAAAGTATCATACTTTATTTTTCAGTGAGAAACCATTTGTAATACAAGTTGATGTACTCATTTCATTGTTAATGTGGTATGTAATTTTTATATATGTAATCTCTTTTTGCCAAAAATATATATTTTACCAATTGAAACTCTTTGAAGGTTGACTGTAAGTTTATACACACTTCTTTGTTATTATTGTTGTTATTTTAATTAAGCTTTCAGTTTGCAATAATGACAGAATATTCTTTTTTATGATTTATTTTGCAACTGTGAAGTTTATCAAGGTGTCTATTGAGAAATCCAGTGAATTGGATATACTCATGTTATTTTTTATTTATTTATTTATTTTATTTTTTCTTTTAATGAACTTGTGATGAAAACATGTTTCTAGATTATGCATACTTTAACCCAATGCCGCCGGGGAAAATGAATAAAAAGTGGGGAAAATGCTGCACTCATTTTTTATATTTTTTGTGAAATGTCTGCCCATAGATGGCTCTGCAAGTGCTTAGCCACAAAGGAGTCAATTAGTAGACCTTGTGACCTTACCTGATTTAAATTAGTGGGAAAAATTTATTTTTTTACTAGTGCTGTGAATGTCGATGGTGTTATTTTTATTATAAACATTATAATTACTATAATGTTATAAACATTATAATTACTATAATGTTATAAACATTATAATTACTATAATGTTATAAACATTATAATTACTATAATGTTATAAACATTATAATTACTATAATGTTATAAACATTATAATTACTATAATGTTATAAACATTATAATTACTATAATGTTATAAACATTATAATTACTGTAATGTTATAAACATTATAATTACTATAATGTTATTAACATTAGTAACAGCAAAATAAGATAACATAAAATATTTTCGTAAATCAAAGAAAAGGGTAAACAGGCGAGACAGGCAGTACTCATAATTGGCTCATTGGTGATTTAGTACAAGTGTAACCCTCTATGTGCAAAAACAATTAAAGAAGTAATTCACAGTGGGCATGGCACGTACGTACATGTCATGCATGTTGGCATTGGGTTAAGCAAGGTGTTATTCATTGTGTAAAATGAAGTTAGTTGTGATATTATGTAAACTAAGTTAATGAGCTAAATCTCTGCTTTTAGTCCTTTGTCATTTGTACTTTAAAAAAAAAAAATAGTAAATGTGTTAAATCTCAGTTTTTAGTCCATTGTCATTTGTACTTTTTTGCTTTTTTGTGGAATGTTATTGTAAAATATTGTGCTACGTTGCTGGAGTATGTAAGTGTAGGTATGGTGATAATTTATTTAAAGGGGAAATTTTCCTTTAATTCATATAACTATAAAAATGGCACTCAGTATATGAAATAAAAAAAATGGTTTATAATAGCCATTGTATTAAGATATTAATTATTTTAATTATTTTATTAATAATATTATTATTATTATTATCATCATTATTATTATCATTATCATTATAAAAAATCCTAGATTTGTTGGAAATGAGACAACAGTTTTGAAATCCTCCTGGATTTCATCTTCAGGTATTATTATTATTATTATTATTATTATTATTACCATTACTATTTATTATTACCATTACTATTGTTATTATTACTATCATTATTATAACTATTATTATTATGACCACTATTATTGTTATTAATTTTACTTTCATTATTATATTATTATTATGATTACTATTATTATTCATTATAATTACTATCACTTGTGTGCCATGTGGCTTAGATGCAATTTAAAAAGAAATTGTCATATAAATTTTCTCAGGTCACATTATGTGAAATAAGTTTTATTAATAAATTTTGACTTTTTCAGTAATTTCATAAACCCTTGATGTTTCATTCTTATGATGAGTAGTGTCTCATAAATCCCTTTGCCCTAATGTGCAACTAATTAAGTTATTTATATCACTTAGAAATTTTGTGAAATGTAAATTTACACCAGTTACTGCATCATTGCACTCATCATAAGTTAATTTTCATAATTCTGCAATTACATATTCATCAAGATTATTTTAGATTTATATGCAAATGGTTAATGGCTAAAACAAGCAAATGTGCTAGATGTCGTAGGTCATATAGCATTATGGTAAAGTATTGTGGCTAAAAGGGTAAAATGAGTGGAGGACAAAATGTGTTAGATGGTAAAGGTTTTTGGGTGCTACAGGATAGCATGATAGTGAAAAAGGTAAAGTAGAGGAGTAAATGTAGTAAGGTAGGGATTAATGAAAAGGGAAGGGGGTTAAGGGGGATGGGTGATTAGATCAAATGATTAGTATCTAGATCTGTGAGGAAGGAAGAGGAACACTGTATGAAGGACACTGTAAAAGAGCCATTATGAAGCAATCTGTGGGTAATAAGGGTAGAAATGGGTGGCAAAGAAGGAGAAGAATCTGGGAAATGAGACAAGGGAACGTGAAGAAAGTGGAGTATCAGGAAGAACATCAGGAGGGTGAAGATCCAGAGAAGGACACTGTTGTTACAGAAGGGAGTCACATGAGCACACAGGTGGGAGAGTGGGAGGGAGAGGGGTAGAGAGAACTTAAGGAGGAGGCAGATGGACATCAGCAACTACTTTGAATGTAGTGGGAATGGAGTAGAGAGTTTGGGGGATGGATGAGAGGGAGTAGTATTCTCTTGGGTCATGTTTAGAAAGTTTTGGATGTCCTTGAGAGTTTTTGGAGGGGCGTTGGGTGGAGAGGTCTGAGAAATGAAGGTTTTCTTAGGAGGAGGAGAAGAGTAGATAGATGTCCGAGGAGGAGAGGATGTGGTAGGAGAATATAGAATGGAATGTTTAGATTTCCTGGTGCGACAGATAAAATGAGAAGTAGTAGGAGTTGGCACCAGGGAATTGGTAGAGACTGGAGTATCTGGATTAAGACTGGAAAAAGAATTTGAATTTGGGAGAGAGGAAGTAGAGGTAGGATGGTAAAGGGTAGGGGGCAGACAATGAAGAAGACTGTGCAAGAGGAGATGGAGTGGAGAGAGAGGAAGGGGTGTATTCTGAAGGTAACCTGGGTGGAGGATTTGAAATGGATAGAGTTGACAGCAAGCATCAAGGAGGGGATAGTAGTAGCAGAGGTCGGAGATAGGATTAAAAGAGAGGTAGGGGTCAGGAAACCACAGAAGTAAAATTTAAATAAGCTAGTTGATGAAGGAGCAAGGCCTTAATGTCTTTAACTAGATATAAATAATTATTGGCTATGATGAGTGTGATGTATTTGGGGAAGAAAAAGCAATCTACCTCTCAGGGTCCCCAGGAGGGGTATAAAGATAGTTAAATAATCAAAGGAATATCATGCCCATGGCTCCCCAAGTCCATTCAGAACTGACACAAAGCCAGCCAGCCTTTCATTCTTTCAGCATGGCTCTTACACCTTAGGAAGTGAACATAAGGGATTGAAGAAGAGAGGGAAAAGAAAAGGGGGAGAAGAAAAGACCATGCGAAATTAGTTGAGGCAAGGCTGAGGTTCAAGGGGATTTGGTTTGGGATCAACAAGAATTTTAGTGTGTGCTTTGATGTACCTATATCCCCCCCCCCCCAAAAAAAAAAAAAAAAAAAAAAAAAAACTTGCTCATTGTTGCCAGGGGGCTTATGAGGCACAGACTGAGGCCCAATGTGGGGATCACCCCTGCCTTGGACCTCAGCCCATGGCTCAACTAATTTTGCAGGGTCTTTTCTTCTTTCCTTTTCTTTCTCTTCATCCCCTTCTTCTATCCACTTTTCCAAATCGTCAACCCATATTTTCCCTTTTTGCCACATAGTACCAGTGTGATCTTTGATGCCTGGTGTATTGGTCTATTTTGACCATTCTGGAAATCCACATGCATTGCCTAACTGAACCAAAAAACTCTATCACTATATTTTGTATACACCGCTAATGACCCTAGACGTTGAAAAAGTAGAAAATTTTAATAAATAAAAATACCTGTACTAAGAAAGAGTAACTAGTCATTCCTTGTTTGTCTTTTGCACTGTTGAGTATTTACAATAATTTCAACATGAATGATTTACACTTTCACAGTCACTATAAACGTTCCTGAGGTCATTAAGTAAAACCAGTAATTATAGTTTCTTCTGTCGGCTCTGGTGTCATTCCCTGGATTGCTCTACAGTGTAACAACTGTGGAATGATGGAATATACACCATAAAGGCAATACCTTATGGAAATATATTGTACGTAAGTAAGTTATAGGTTAATGCCCTCATAAAGTATCCTACTTCTTAGATCTAGTTTTTATTTGACCCTTATTTCCATACACAATTCAAAGGATAACACTTTGGATCTTTTAACTTGTAAAGGTTAGTCTACCCCAGCATGTGATGAATATATCAGTGGTTACATTCATCATATAAAAAATAGTTTACTGTAGAGGAGGGTTAATAAAACTCATACCTAGTAGTAAAAATAATATTTAATAATCCATATATTTTAAATTGTCAATATAGTTAACAATATTAAATAATATATAATATACAAGTTGCACTCCTGTTGCAGAAAATCCTAAGACTATTTGACAATAACTATCAGGGAACCTTAATGCCCCCAATTTTAACTATAAAGTCCATTATATACATCTGAATCTTAATTTCAACTGGGTTTTCTGTTTCATGAAATCCTGGTACACCAACCTGTTGTAATGTTGACTGTTGCTCTGTTACCTGTAAAGAAGGATTTATTGTTTGAAGTTTTGCATCCTCAACATCTTCGGTAATTAGCAACAAGATGGAAGGGCAGACAAGAAGGAAAAGGAAAACCCATATAGCTGGAAGAAATTTTTTTATTAACCCGATGCTGTTGTGGATTGCATGTACCTACATCCCCCCCCCCCACCAATCACTTGATTTGTGAGGGGGAAGGGGTTAGGAGACCGAGACTGAGGCCCAAGGTAGGGGATCACCTCTACCTTGGAACTCAGCCTTCGCCTTAACAAATTTTGCATGGTCTTCCTTCCTCCCCTTTCCTTTTCCTTCTCTTCTTCATCCCCTTCTTCTGCCCACTTATCCTAATGGTTAACTCATTTTTATCCTTTTGCCACAATACTTTACTATAGTGCTATATGACCTTTGATGTCTAGCATATTTATTGTTTTTTAACCCAACTACCCTGGATTTATGTTCTGTCCCCTGTAGATTTTTTGTGAATGTTGTTACAAACAGATGGCCCAACGTGTGCTCAGCCGGCAAGGAGTCTATCAGTAGCCCTAGTAACAGATCCTAATTTCCCCATTCCTTGAAATGGTGGGAAAATGTGTTTTTCTTTTTAATCCAGTTGATGTCAATACTATTATTGTTATTGATCTTATGATAATTAAATTGTCATCAAAATCTTCATAACATTTATGAAATTAAATAATGCAACAGACCCTTTCCAAAAGTCAGGAGAAATGGTAAACAGGTGAGATAAGTAGGACTAATAACCAACTCTCTACACTTTTAGAGCCATTTACATGTAAATACAATAAATAACCTTGTATTACATTGGGCATGGAATGTATTCTCGCCATTTAATCATTAACCATGTACAGTCAGAAAAATAAGTATCGTTTGCACAAACTTATATGAAAAATTGATGAAGTGGTGTGAAATAGCAAGGCAAGGTAGTTAGCACCATAATCAGGTGTTAACAGAGAGAAACATTCAGTTCCTCATTTAACACAAATAAAGGTAATAATATATTTTTTTCTTTTTTTTCTTACTGTACCTATATGCCATACTCACTGTGAGTTTAACTTGTTAATTTACACATTGATGGCTCCTCGAGTACTAAGTCACCAATGAGCCAATTATGGGAACTACCTATCTCACCTGTTTACCTTTTTCCTTGATTTTTTAAACAGGTTGTATTCAGAAAATACAAAAATAATAATAATTATAAAATCAAAAAATAACAAATAACAAAATATTACTTATTATTTTTATACTGCACTGAGTTGTGGATTACCTAGAGAGATGATTTGGAGTCGCAAGGAAAACAGTTTATTGCCACCTGGATAAAGCAAATCAAATCTTAAATATAGACATTAAAAATTGGCAAAAAAAAATTAAAATGATTAAGCAGAAAGAGAAAAAGTAACTTTGCAAAGAGGAGCCATGCTGTCTTGTCACTGCAGGGGTGTTCTTGCCTGCCTGTCCTACAAGCCATATACATGTCAGAGTGGGCGCTCAAGTAAACCTAATGCCCAGATTTTGGGCCATGTGTGGGCAGTGAAGCACCCAGATCCAAGGGCTTAATACAGATACTATTACTGTTCTCACTGACATTATGATTATTATTATACTATTAAAACACTTCTAACAATAAAAAAAAATTCTAAGTCTTACAGAAAATCAAGGAAAGGAGTAAACTGGTTTGAGTAGTATGACTAGTAACTGACTCCTTGGTGAACCATCTATTTGTAAATACAATTAAAAACTAAAATCACAGTGGACATAGAATGTATGCCATGCCATCCCAGCATAAAGGGTTAATAATGCAATTATTTTATGTAATTATCATTAATTACACACAATGGATAATAAAATAAATTACTAGGCCTATGCTGTTTAACTATAAACTATTGCTTTTGTAAACCTTCTCAAAAAATAACATTACAACATAAGAAATAAAAAGGGTAAAAATGAACATATAAGCACTTCAAGCAAAATGTTTGATAATTTTGAAAGACAATGTGAGATGAATGCCCTTTGCATCGGCAGTCACAGTCACAAATACAAGAAGTCACAACATACTAGAATTAATTTAGAACCAAAGGGGCCTCACAAACCTACCTTCTGATCCAACAACTGAAGAATCTGGACGTGCATGGTGGATATCTCCTGTGCATGACGGGCATCTAGTTGTGCTAACTGTTCCTGGTGTAACCGCGGCAGGCGTGAGGCAACGTGGGTCTTTCCCTGGCACTCTGCTGCTTGTATTTCATCCTTGTGGGATTTTATCAGTGCTTCTCGATCAGCTGGAAATTAGTTTTTTATGAAAGAACGTTGTGAGATGGAAACTATTAAATGTATCTCAGGATAAATAATCATTGAATTCATTCAGTAAAAATTTATAAATGAAGAAAATGTAAGAGGCATCTAATAAAACCCCATAAATTACAATAAACATAAAGAATGACAACATCAAAAGGAATGACAATAATAACAATAACAAAATAATAATAATAATAATAATAATAATAATAATAATAATAATAGTAACAATAGTAACAATAATAACAATAGTAACAATAATAACAATATAATAACAATAATAATAATAATAATAATAATAATAATAATAATAATAATAATAATAATAATAATAATAATAACAATATTAACAATAATAACAGTAATAATAATACAAAAAAAATAGTAATAATAATAATAATAATAATAATAATAATAATAATAATAATAAAGATAATAATAATAACAATAATAATAATAATAATAATAATAATAATAATAATAATAATAATAATAATGATAACAATAATACAAAAATAATAATAACTATAATAATAATAATTATGATAATAATACAAATAATAATAATAATAATAATAATAATAATAATAATAATAATAATAATAACAACAATAACAACAACAACAATAACAACAACGAAAATATTAACAATAACAGAAAAAAAAATAATTACAATAATAATAACAATAATAACAACAATATTGACAATAATAACAGAAAAAATTAATAACAATAATAATAAATGTAACAACAACAACAATAATAATAAAAATAATAATAATAATAATCATAATAATCATAATAATAATAATAATAATAATAATAATCATAATAATAATAATAATACAGAGAAATATACTCAGCTTTTTACTATACCCTAATTTAGTAGAATAATATATTTTTTAAGAAATAATTTCTTACAATCAATGCCCCCCCCCCCCCCACCCCTTGCACACACAGAGGATA